>NC_047661.1:9698847-9943847 GCF_011762505.2 Arvicanthis niloticus | reverse complement strand
TAGATGTAGTTTAATAGTCTGGTGACATTTATATGTGACTGAGGCCACCTGGCTCCCCTAAATGCTTATGTTATTTTACTTCCTCTACCCAAACCATTATCTTGAGCACTGTTTCTCAGAACTTATCTTTATGCACAATGTCACATGTGCTTTACAAAGAGTTTCATTGTCTTAATCTTTATTGTACACACAAGACTGAGTTATCATCACCAGGAAGCTTTTTATCCAATTGTTCTGGGCTTAAATATGCCTGAAATAAATGATATAAGGTCAGCTTCTCAAACTGTGGACTAACCACAGATACTGAGTCCCATTCAACTCTGTTTCCTTCTCTCATAGTGAGAAAGGATACTCTCATAGTGAGAAATAGATCTGAGCTACATAGGAAAAAAATCTTGACTATTAATTATTATCTGAAATTGCAACAAAGTGCTCTGTAGCTCCATGTAGTAGATCATACAAGAAACTTATCTATTAAGGCTTTATATGGAGGATGTCTAATGTTACTTTTTATATTTCTACCATGGTTACTAAGAACAGATGAGTAGAAAGGTTCAGTCCTTGGTACCAGGTGAACATTTTCTTTTCTTGTATCTTTTTCAAATGATTGCTTTATTTATTTTACATCCTGATCACAGCTCCAATATCCTGCCATCTGTCCTAGTCTTACCCTCATAAAGTCCTTCACCAATTACCCCTTCTTCTTATACTCATAGAAGGACTAAGCACATCTTTTCCCACTGAGGTGCAATCAGGCAGTCTAATTAGAGGAAGGGAATCCAGTGGCAGGCAACAGAGTCAGAGAAAGCCCCTGCTTTATTTGTTAGGGAACTTACATAAAGACCAAGATGTACATCTGCTACAAATGTGTAGAGGAGCTAGGGACTGGCACTGAATGCTCTTTGGTTGGTATTTCAGTCTCTGTGACCACCCATAGGCTCAAGTTTTTTGACTCTGTGCGTCTTTTGTAGCATCCTTCACCTCTACAGCTTGCTCAATTCTATCCACTACTCTGCCACAAGACTCCCCAAGCTCCACCTAATGTTTGACTGTGGTTCTCTGCATTTGTTTCCATGCACTGCTGGATAAAGTCTCTCAGTAGACAGTTAAGTTCCTGTCTGCAACATTAACATATCATTAATAGTATTTGTGACTGACTTTCTCATATGTGATCAGTCTCATGTTGGGACAGTCAATTGTTGTCTCTTCCATCAGTCTCAGCTCCAGTTTTATCTTCCTGTCTTGTAGACAGGAAAATTTTGGGTTGAACCTTTTATGGGTGAGTTGATGTCTATTTCCCTTCACTGGAAGTTCTGCCTGGCTACAGGAGGTGGCCACTTCAGTTTCTGCATTCTCCCACTGGTATAAATCTTAGCTAGGTTGTCCATATAAACACTATGAAGTATCTCCATGTCCTGGGTCTCCAGCTAGTTCAAGGGGTGCACCCACCACCAATTTCTAGTCTCACTCCCAGTCCTCTCCAGTTTCCTCTCTCCCTATATCTGATTCCTATCCTCATTCTCCTTTTCACCCACTCTCTCACCTGATTCTCTCTCTCCGTCCACCTCTGATCACTATTTTGTTTCCCCTTCTGAATGAGATTCATGTAGCTTGCTTTGAACCTTCTTTAGTACCTAGTTTATTTGGGTCTGTGGATTGTAGCATGGTTATCCTGAATTTTATGGTTAATGTCTACATGTAAGTGTGTACAGACCATATGTGTCTTTATGGGTCTGTGTTAGTACTCAGAATGAAATTCTTTAGGTCTATCCATTTGACTGAAAACTTCATGTGTTTTTGTTTTTACTAACTGAATAGTCGTGTATCTATACCACATTTTCTTTATCCAGTCTTCAGTTGAGGAATATCTAAGTTGTTTCTAGCTTTTGCTATTATATTAAAAAAAACAAAAAAAAAAAACAAAAAACAAAAAACAAAAAAACAAAAAAACAGCTTCAGTGGACATAGTTGAACAATTGTCCCTGTGATATGTGGGGTCATCTTTGGGTATATGCCCAGGAGTAGTATAGCTTGATCTTGGGATACAACTAATCTCTGTTTTCTGAGAAATCACCAAATTGATTTCCAAAGTGGTTGTACAAATCACACACTCTAACCCACAGGAGCGCCTCGCCAGCAAGAATGCACACGGGTACTGGATCCTTCTACAGCAAGCATTTGTTGTATCATGAAGAGGTAGACAAAAAACCCCAAATGGTGCCCGCTTAAATAGCCCTTAAGGAGGCGTGTACATACTTGATTGGCTGCTTGCTCATTACTCATATAATGCCCCCGGGTTGGGTCGTGAGTTTGGCGTGCTCCTAGCCTTTGCGGCTGTGCACGGAACCTATCCGCCAAGATCATCAGCGGATGTGGGCATCATCCTGCAATAGCGATTATTCATAAGCCCAGTGCGGCTCTCTACAGCCCGCCTGCCCGGAGCTTCCTGGGCTAGGAGGCAGTTCGAGGCCTTGGCTGCTACATCCGGCTCCTGCACGCCTCGGTAGCTCCTGCACTCCCCGCTCCTGTGCGCTTCTCTCTCTACATCTCCCCCTTTTTGTTTTATTAATTGAGTAGGGTGAATCAGTTGTATCTGAGTGCAACTGTACAGTGAGGGAAAAACAGAGGCCTGATCCCCTGTGCAAATGGAAATATTGTAATGGGTTTCTTCTCTTGTCGTTCACAATGAGTAATACTCCCCATACCCATCCCAATGCCTTTTGTTGGGGAAAGGAGGCCTCCTCTCCATGACACCCTGCGGCCGTCCGTGTGCATAGAGGGGGCCATGGCATCAAACCTTTATGCAATCAGGCATGTTTTCTGAAAATCTATCCACGTCCGTGGAACATTCCTTGTCGAGTGCTCACTCGACAACCTCAAGTGGTAATATGGCACTCCTCAAGGGCTCATGTTAGAGGCCCAGTAAAGGCCAGGAACACCTATCCCAGTGCAATGAGGCGAAGCCTCTATGGGGTGCAAAGGCTGTTCGTGGCTAAGCAATAAAGGCAACTTTTCACCGCTACTTGGAGATATAGATTCAGTTTTTCCTCAGCATAGATAACAACACTGCTGAATTGGCTCCCTGTTCCATGGCTATAAGCACCTGGGTAATGAGGGCCTTGTCACGATTTTGTTGAGCTTTGAGCTTACAGACCAACCAGAGCATGAACACTAAACCACAGCATAGGGCTGCACCAAACAGGCCTACCCCCACCCACTCCTTAAAGAAGAAGAAGGCCGAAGAGATTCAGGAGGAAAATCCTTCAGTCAGCGACAGGTCAACTCGTGTTGCGTTGATGTTCACAATTGCTGCTCTCAATGACTCCATGGTTTCCTCAAATCCTTCAGACCAGTTTCCTGTAAGATATAGAGACAATTTTCTAGACAAATTGGCAGCTCGAGTAAGATTTTCATACTGTACGCTAGTAATGCAAAGCGCTCCAAGCTTTCTTTCACATCCCAATTGGGCCAATTGAAAGAGGATGTCTAATCTCTCTTCCACTAAATCAAGGCGCTGGTTAACAACCATCAGCCCGCCTTTTAACTGGGCTGTAGCAGATGCATGGGTATTCATAGCCTCTGCAACTGTAGCTGATAACTGGTTGAGTGTTGTACTTGTTTGTACAGATGTGGCCATGGCAAATCTAGCATCGGTCGCAGCAGCGGCTGCAAGAGATATACCCGTTACAATGGCTGCAGTAATTCTGAAGTCTCTTTTCTGTCAAAATAAGGACAAGGTAGAGGGGGGTCTCCACTGGGACTGGAATCCATCCTGGGACTCTAGCAACCACGGCCCGGGATGCCCGACGGGTATCCCAGCACGGAGACATTTCACAAGTCTCATTGGTGCAGTCTATAAATGAATTATTTGAAAGAATAAACAAGAAAGGGGGATGAACACAGACAGGGATAGGTAAAAAATCTGTCTGATTAATCAGTGTTTTATTCACTCCAGTGACCAACTGAGTTGCATCTGTTAATTGTGGAGCCCAATCACCTTCCTGCTTCACCATGGTTCCATTAATAACTCCCGTAAAGGATGTCCTTCCAGCTGCCCCACCTTGAAGAAATATTAGGGGGTTAAAAGCAGTACAACTACCATTAATTCCACAGAGTAACCATTTGTGAAAAGGGTTCATTTTATGGCCCTGTAAAAAAAAAAAGGGCCTTCTCTCATTACCGTATCAGCTTTGGGGTCCAACATCATGTTGGGTGAGAAAGAGAAAGTCCTATGGGTATCTGCCCATCATGTTATACGGGACTGACATTCAGACCAGGGCAGAATTCCTCCCTCATCTTCTATGCTACAAAGAGGGGAGATTTTGGCTTGATGGGGGTACTCCCTGTCTGAGAAGTTGGGTGGTAAAAATGTCCCATTTAGCCAAACAGCCGGTTGCCAAAAGGATTGTGAGAACTCAGTATGGTTATTGTTTCTCTTTTTTTTTCTTTTTTTTTTTTTTATTAGATCTTTCATTTACACTTCAGATACCATCCCGTTTCCCCATTTCCCCCCTTAGAAAACCCCTATCCCATGCCCCCTTTTCCTTTTTGCATTTATACATTTTTTTAAGAAATGTTAATCATAGGCTTTATAAGTTTGGTATTGTTCAATCAGAGGTGTAACCCACTACCCAACCTAGATATATCAACTATCTTTGACTGGTGGAGATACATGAACATCTGCTTCCCTGTCTCCCCCCTCTATCTCTCTTTCATCACCTAGCTTCTCCTCTCCTTCTTCTTCTCCTCTTCTTACTCCTTTTCTTCCTCTCAGTACTCCTCCCACCTTAGCTCCTCCTACACATCACCCTTCCTGTTAAAAGGAAACTTTTCTCTCAAAATACAATTAGAGCATAATTATGCCTATTTGTACCAGTGAGGTACAAGACAGTCCTAATACCCAGTCCATCCTTTTGTTGACTAACCAGCACCTCTGTCATCTATCCTAACTAAAACACTTAGTTCTGAACCTGGCTTTTTCCTTGGCTTTAGGATGAATGTCAGCTGATGACCATACACTCAGATCTTTTCTCTCAAAGTAAATAGCTATAAGTTTTCAACCCCATCAGAAATCCAGAATGACTGAGTTGACTATAATTGTGGGAAGCACAAAGCATAGCTTCTAAAACTTAGCCAATTTATAGAGACCTCTGAACACCTGGACACTCGCTCTACTTCAAAACGTTGGAGCATCTGTTCTTCTGCCTTCTGGCCCAGGATCATCTGACAGACCTTAGTGCTGCAGAATTATTAAGGGCTGATTACTCTGTCTAGGCAGATATAATCAGTCGACTATTCTGCAAGTGTGTCCTTTTCTGGACAGTAATTTGTCTGTAGAAGGAAAGTGGCAATTCTTGCCTAGTGGCTGTCTCACCACAACTGGAGTAACTCCAAGGATGCTCAATTTCTTCTTAGAATTTAACATAGGAAGCTGTCTGGAGCAGACAGGTCTCTAATGAAAATGAACATTAATACTGAAATGTTTGTCATGTCAATTCTAAGGATTTCTGATGTTTTGAAAACCAGCTATCCATGTAAGGTAATCTGGACTGTTGCCTGTTAACTCCACTCAGCTATTTCTAAATAAAACATAGAGAACACCCTTATAATAAACTCCAAGTCATGAATTTGCTATAGTCCCTTAACTCACAGGCTGACCATCTCAAATCAGTTAAAAAAGTTAAAGAAGGACTGGGTCTAAGCTTTGTATTCCTAAGTGTGTTATACTGGTACAATGCCTATGAGAGTAACAATATTCATCTCACTCTTATATCACTAAGAAGCTCATGCCAATGATAACCTTAAAATTTGTAAACAAAGTAAATTGGTGCCATTTAAGAATTTATATCTTCATCTTGATATTAATTATACAGATTTCTACTAATAGGTTATGGCTATGCAATAAACCCTAGCTAATCCTCTCTATTCCGACAAAACCACTACTTTTCCCTAGGGAGACAGCCCAACATTTACCACCTTAGTCCCCATGCCCAGGGAATAGGGGCGCTGACTCATCATTAGCTTCTTCAAGCTGATTATGGGCGTTGAGCTTCTTTAAGCTGATTATGGGCGTTGAGATATTAGAAGAGGAGTGGGGGGGGGAGCAAATTGACAATCCTCTGATGCTGTGTCTTCCCTGCCTCCAGATGGAATTCACGGACCTCAGAGGTTTGAGCAGGTCTGCCCAGCTTGCTTGTTGAGTAGATACACCAAGGCTGATCATTCTGCAATATACAATTCTCAAAACAAATTTTAGTATCAAGATAGTTTTTTTTTTAAAGAGGGGTGATATTTTATTAAGAAGGTTGGTTCTAACCGCTTTTCTATTTTTCCCCTCTTTTATTGGATATAATATTTACATTTCAAATTTTATCCCCTTACCATATTTCCCCCACCACCCAGGAACCCCTTATCCCATCCCCCCTCCTCCTGCCTCTATGAAGGTGTTTACCCACCTACCCCCAGCCTCCCTCCCCACCCTCAGATTCCCCCCCCTCAGTGCTCAGCCTTCAGGGTACCAATGATCTTGTCTCCCACCTATGCCCAACAGGGCCATCCTCCCCTACATATACAGCTGGAGTCATGTGTCTCTCCCTATGTGCACCTGGGCTGGTGGTTTAGACCCTGGGGAGCTCTGGCTGGTTGGTATTCTTGCTCTCCTCACAGGGCCACCAGCCCGTATGGTTCACGGTTCCTTCAATTTACTCTCTAACTCCTCCATTGGGAACTTTGATCAGATTAATGGATAGCTGTGGGTATCTGTCTCTGGGTATGTCCGACTCTGAGAGACCTCTAAGGAGACAGCCTTATCAGGCTGCTGTCAGCATTCCCATCCTGACATCCCTATCAGCGTCTATTTTTGGTGACTGCCTATGGAATGAATACCCAGACACAATGGTCTCCCTACAACCCCCCCTTCAGATTCTGACCCACACTTTGTCTCCATATTTGCTCCCTTGGTTATTTAGTTACTCCTTCTAAGAAAGACCTAGGCATCCTCACTTGTTCTTTCTTCTTCATGAGCTTCGTGTCGTCTGGTAGTTGAATCTTTGTTGTTTCAAACTTTTGGGCTAATCTCCGCTTATCAGTGAGTAAATACCATGTGTGTTCTTTTGTGATTGGGTTACCTCACTCAGGATGATATTTTCTAGATCCATCCATTTACCTAAGAATTTCTCAAATTCATTATTTTTAATAGCTGAGTAATATTCCATTGTGTAAATGTACCACATTTTTTGTATCCATTCCTCTGTTGAAGGGCATCTGGGTTCTTTCCAGCTTCTGGCTATTATAAATAGGGCTGCTATGAACATAGTGGAGCATATGTCTTTGTTATTTGTTGAGGCATTTTCTGGGTATATACCCAGAAGTGGTATAGCTGGGTCCTCAGGTAGTGCTATGTCCAATTTTCTGAGGAACCGCCAGACTGACTTCCAAAGTGGTTGCACCAGCTTGCAACCCCACCAACAATGCAGGAGTGTTCCTCTTTCTTCACATCCTCACCAGCATCTACTATCACCTGAGTTTTTGATCTTAGCCATTCTGACTGGTGTGAGGTGGTATCTCAGTGTTGTTTTGATTTGCATTTCCCTGATGACTAAGGATGTTGAGCATTTCTTAAGGTGCTTCTCTGCCATTCGACTTTCCTCAGTTGAGAATTCTTTGTTTAGCTCTGTACCCCATTTTTTAATGGGGTTATTTTGTTGTTTGGCGTCTAATTTCTTGAGTTCTTTGTAAATATTAGATAATAGCCCCCTATCAGATGTAGGATTGGTAATGATCTTTTCCCAATCTGTTGGTTGCCGTTTTGTCTTGTTGACAGTGTCCTTTGCCTTACAGAAGCTTTGCAATTTGATGAGGTCCCATTTGTCGATTCTTGATCTTAGAGCATAAGCCATTGGTGTTCTGTTCAGGAACTTTTCCCCTGTGCCTAGGTATTAGAGGGTCTTCCCCAACTTCTCTTCTAATATTTTCAGTGTACCTGGCTTTATGTGAAGGTCCTTTATCCACTTGGAGTTGAGCTTTGTGCAAGGAGATAAGAATGGATTAATTTGCATTCTTCTACATGTTGACCTCCAGTTGAGCCAACACCACTTGTTGAAAATGCTGTCCTTTTTCCACTGGATGAATATCCAAAGATCAAGTGACCATAGGTGTGCGGGTTCATTTCTGGGTCTTCAATTCTGTTCCATTGATCATCCTTTCTGTCTCTGTACCAATACCAAGCAGTTTTTATCACTACTGCTCTGTAGTACAGTTTGAGGTCCGGAATGTTGATTCCCCCAGAGGTTCTTTTATTGTTGAGAATAGTTCTCGCTATCCTAGGTTTTTTGTTATTCCAAATGAATTTGTAAATTGCTCTCTCTATCTCTATGAAGAATTGATTTGGAATTTTGATGGGTATTGCATTGAATCTGTAGATTGCTTTTGGCAGGATAGCCATTTTTACTAAATTAATCTTGCCAATCCAGGAGCATGGGAGATCTTTCCATCTTCTGAGATGTTCTTCAATTTCTTTCTTGAGAGACTTGAAGTTCTTGTCATACAGATCTTTCACTTGCTTTGTTAGATTCACTCCAAGATAATTTATTTTATTCGTGGCTATTGTGAAGGGTGTCATTTCCCTGATTTCTTTCTCTGCCTGTTTATCCTTTGAGTAGAGGAAGGCTACTGATTTGTTTGAGTTGATTTTATATCCAGCCACATTGCTAAAGTTGTTTATCAGGTTTAGGAGTTCTCTGGTGGAAGTTTTAGGTTCACTTAAGTATACTATCATATCATCTGCAAATAGTGAAATTTTGACTTCTTCCTTTCCTATCTGTATCCCTTTGACTTCCTTTTGTTGTCTAATTGCTCTAGCTAAGACTTCCAGTACTATATTGAATAGGTAAGGTGAGAGTGGGCAGCCTTGCCTAGTCCCTGATCTTAGTGGGATTGCTTCAAGTTTCTCTCCATTTAGTTTGATGTTGGCTACTGGCTTGCTGTATATTGCTTTTACTATGTTTAGATATGGGCCTTGTATTCCTGATCTTTCCAAGACTTTTAACATGAAGGGATGTTGAATTTTGTCAAATGCTTTCTCAGCATCTAGTGATATGACCATGTGGTTTTTCTCTTTGAGTTTATTTATGTAGTGGATTACATTGATGGATTTGGATTTCCGAATATTGAACCATCCCTGCATTCCTGGGATAAAGCCTACTTGATCTTGATGGATAATTGTTTTGATGTGTTGTTGGATTCGGTTTGCGAGAATTTTATTGAGTATTTTTGCATCAATATTCATAAGAGAGATTGGTCTGTAGTTCTCTTTCTTTGTTGGGTCTTTCTGTGGTTTAGGTATGAGTGTAATGGTAGCTTCATAGAATGAATTGGGTAATGTTCCTTCTGTTTCTATTCGATGGAATAACTTGAAGAGGATTGGTATTAGGTCTTCCTTGAAGGTCTGAAAGAATTCTGCACTGAAACCATCTGGCCCCGGATATTTTTTGGTGGGAAGATTTTTAATGACTGTGTCTATTTCTTTAGGCGCTATGGGACTGTTTAGGTGGTTTATCTGCTCCTCGTTTAACTTTGGTACCTGGTATCTATCTAGAAAATTGTCCATTTCCTCCAGATTTTCCAATTTTGTTGAGTATAGGCCTTTGTAGTAGGATCTGATAATTTTTTTAATTTCCTCTGTTTCTGTTGTTATGTCTCCCTTTTCAGTTCTGATTTTATTAATTTGAATGCTGTCTCTGCGCCCTTTGGTTAGTCTGGCTAAGGGTTTGTCTATCTTGTTGATTTTCTCAAAGAACCAGCTCCTGGTTTTGTTGATATTTTGTATAGTTCTTTTTGTTTCGACTTGGTTGATTTCAGCCCTGAGTTTGACTATTTCCTGCCGTCTACTCCTCTTGGGTATACTAGCTTCTTTTTGTTCTAATGCTTTCAGGTTTGCTGTCAAGTTGTTGATGTATGCTCTTTCCACTTTCTTTTTGTGAGCACTTAGAGCTATGATTTTTCCTCTTAGTACTGCTTTCAATGAGTCCCACATGTTTTGATATGATGTGTCCTCATTTTCATTTAAATCTAAAAAGTCTTTAATTTCTTTCTTAATTTCTTCCTTGACCAAGTTATCATTGAGTAGAGCATTGTTCAGTTGCCAAGTGTATGTCGGTTTTCTGATGTTTTTGTCCATGTCAAAGACAAGTCTTAATCCATGGTGGTCTGATAAGGTGCTGGGGACTATTTCAATCTTTTTGTATCTGTTGAGGCCTGTTTTGTGACCAATTATATGGTCTATTTTCGAGAAGGTACCATGAGGTGCTGAGAAGAAGGTGTATTCTTTTGTTTTAGGATGAAATGTTCTATAGATGTCAGTTAAGTCCAATTGGTTCATAACTTCTGTTAGTTTCATTGTGTCTCGATTTAGTTTCTGTTTCCATGATCTGTCCATAGCTGAGAGTGGGGTGTTGAAATCTCCCACTATTATTGTGTAGGGTGCAATGTATGCTTTAAGTTTTAGTAAAGTGTCTTTTATGTATGTGGGTGCCCTTACATTTGGGGCATAGATGTTGAGAATTGCAAGTTCCTCTTGGTACATTTTTCCTTTCATGAATATGAAGTGTCCTTCTTTATCTTTTTTGATTACTTCTGGTTGAAAACTGATTTTATTTGATATTAGAATCGCTACTCCAGCTTGTTTCTTGGGACCATTTGCTTGGTAGATTGTTTTCCAACCTTTTACTCTGAGGTAGTGTCTGTCCTTTCCACAGAGGTGCATTTCCTGAATGCAGCAAAATGTTGGGTCCTGTTTACGTATCCAGTCTGATAGTCTATGTCTTTTTACTGGAGAATTGAGTCCATTGATATTAAGAGATATTAAGGAAAAATGAGTGTTGTTTCCTGTTATTTTTGTTATTGGCAGTGGAGATATGTTTGTGTAGCTACCTTCTTTTACGGTTTTTGGAAGATTACTTTCCTGCTTTTTCCAGGTTGTAGTTTCCCTCCTTGTGATGGAGTTTTCCACCAATTATCCTTTGAAGTGCTGGGTTTGTGTTGAGATACTGTGTAAATTTGAATTTGTCATGGAATATTTTGGTTTCTCCATCAATAATGATTGACAGTTTTGCTGGGTATAGTAGTCTGGGCTGACATTTATGTTCTTTTAGGGTCTGTATGATATCAGTCCAGGATCTTCTGGCTTTTATGGTCTCTGGTGAGAAGTCTGGTGTAATTCTTATATGTCTGCCTTTATATATTACTTTGCCTTTTTCCCTTACTGCTTTTATTATTTTTTCTTTGTTTTGTACATTTGATGTTTTGACTATTATGTGGCGGGAAGTATTTCTTTTCTGGTCTAAACTATTTGGAGTTCTGTAGGCTTCTTGTATATTTATGGACATCTCTTTCTTTAGGTTAGGGAAGTTTTCCTCTATAATTTTGTTGAGAATATTTACTGGTCCTTTAAGTTGGGAGTCTTCCCCCTCATCTATTCCTATTATCCTTAGGTTTGGCCTTCTTATTGTGTCTTGGATTTCTTGTATATTTTGGGTTAGTAGCTTTTTGTATTTTGCATTTTCTTTGACAGTTGTGTCAATGTTTTCCATGGTATCTTCTGCACATGAGATTCTCTCTTCCATCTCTTGTATTCTGTTGGTAATACTTGTATCTATGACTCCTGATCGTTTTTTTAAGTTTTCTATCTCCAGGGTGTTCTCCCTTTGTGATTTCTTTATTGTTTCTACTTCCGTTTTTAGATCCTGCATGGTTTTGTTTAATTCCTTCTCCCATTTGGTTGCATTTTCTTATAATTCCTTAAGGGATTTTTGTGTTTCCTCTCTAAGGGTTTCTATCTGTTCTTTGAGAGTGTTATTTATGTTTTTCTTAAAGTCCTCTATCATCATCATGAGAAGTGATTTTAATTCTGAATCCTGCTTTTCTGGTGTGATGGGGTGTTCAGGGCTTGCTATGATGGGGGAACTGGGTTCTGATGATGCCATGTAACTTTAGTTTCTGTTGCTTACGTTCTTGCGCCTGCCTTTTGCCATCTGGTTAATTCTAGTGCTACCTGTACTTCTGTCTCTGATTGAAGCCTGTCTTTCCAGTTGTCTCGCTTTTGTTTGGTCTTCTAGGAGTCCAGATGTCTTTGTGATTTTTTTTCCAGCTGCCCTGATTACAGTGGTATCTCTAGGATGCCTCAGGATATGGTGCCTCCAAGGTAGCAGTCCAGCTAGATGTCTCCTGTTCTGGGTGCAGTGTCTCCTCTTGGATATCTCAGGGTATGTTGTCTGACACTCTGAGTTCAGTTGTTCCTCTGTGGCTCTGGGTTGAGCGGACCTTCCAGTATGTCTCAGGTGGAATCCGGGGTCCACACAACTGCAGACCTGGTAGAGGTCTGGTCTGGGACTTAGACCCTGCAGGCCTCAGACCGGAGGGGGGGCGAGCAGCAGAAGGAGCGTGCTAGCGCTGGCTATGGGTTCTATGGATCCCCCAGAATGTGTCTGGGGGGCTCCTAGGTGCACTCACTCGCAGGCCTCAGACTGCAGGAGGGGCAAGCGGCGGAAGGGGCGTGCTAGCACTGGCTATGGGTTCTATGGATCCCCCAGAATGTGTCTGGGGGGCTCCTGGGTGCACTTACCCGCAGGCCTCAGACTGCAGGAGGGTGGTTATTGTTTCTCTTAATTGCCATTTTCACCCATCCTCTCTTATCATAAAACCACCCCAAGGCCCTCCTCAAGAGAGGTATACAGTCTCCATCCTCAGTTGTTTGAAAACAAAGAGAGCTTCGTTCTGGCAAGGAGCGATTCTCACCTAATGGGGCCCTTGTAGGGTCATATGGCAAATAGGGCAGATCTAGAGTCTTATTTGTTGTAAAGATTTTAGGAAAAACTGCTGCATCATGTCTGACCGGCATAGGTTTTGGAAAGGCAGATAGAATAGCCCAATGATATTCTCCCCATATACTAGGAACCCAATTCTGGAGAATCATCGTGAGAACTGGAATTAACTTCCAAGGAATCCATCGGTTCACTTCCAGGTGTTAGGATCTTTCTCATCAATCTTTCAGGTAACCAGAATATGTTATCTTCCTCCTGTGGAAAAACACAAACAGCTCCCCTGGATCTTATTAAGATAGGATCCGGGCCTTTCCATTGACCAGTCAAGACATCTTTCCATTTGACCATCTCCTTTGGCCTGTCAGGCTCTAAACAATGACGGTCAGCCGCCATATGGCCCTGACTGTCCAGATTTAGAAAATTAAGAGTAAAGAGTGCTATAGAGATGGTTACTCGTGGCACTGAGGGTAGAGCCTCCTCGACTCCCCCTTTTTGTTTTATTAAATAAGACTTGAGAGTGCGATGAGCCCGTTCTATAATGCCTTGTCCTTGAGGGTTATAAGGGAGACTCGTTAGATGGGTCACCCCCATTTGGTGACAGAATTGTCCAAACTTTTGAGAAGTGTAAGCTGGTCCATTGTCAGTTTAGGGATTTTAGGCTTTCCCCAGGCACTCCATGCCTTGAGACAATGTTGAATAACATGGGCTGTTTTTTCTCCAGCTAATGGAGAAGCAAATATAATTCCAGAACAAGTATCAGTAGAAACATGTAGATATTGTAATTTGCCGAAGGATGGGATGTGAGTAACATCCATTTGCCAGATCTGTAGTGGCTGGATTCCTCGAGGGTTAATTCCAACATGAGGCACAGGTAAGAATTGACAGCAATTTTGACATTGAGTCACTATATCTCTAGCTTCTTTTCTAGTTATGTCAAATCGACGACGTAACGTCTCAGCTGTCACATGAAATCTTTTATGAAAGTCTTTAGCCAAGTCCAATTTTGGCGAAAGGGCAATCATAATCAACTTTGTGGCTCGATCTGCCAGGTCATTTACACGGGACATGGGTCCCGGTAGGCCTGAGTGAGCCCTAATATATGTAATAAAAACAGGGAATCTTCTATTAACCAAGGTAAGCTGAATCTTTTGAAAAACTTCTACAAGTCTACTGGATGTCTTGATTAACCCAGCTACTTCTAATGCCTTTACTGCATTAACCACATAGAAGGAATCTGAAACAATATTTAAGGGACCTGGAAATATTACCAGAACCTCATACACCACTAAACATTCCACAATTTGAGGTGAGGTTTCATGATATTGTTTGGATGTGACTTTGTTATTAACCACATAGGTGCCCACTCCTGTTTTTGACCCATCTGTATAAACTACCATTCCATCTAGGAGTGGTTCCTGAGATACAATGCGTGGAAATACAATAGCTTGAGTTAAGGCAAATTGCAAAATGGGATGTTTGGGATAGTGATTATCTATCTGACCATTAAAGGAAGTGACCAACACCGCCCAAACATCAGAGGTAGCAGTTAATATTTGGACTTGATGGGCAGTATAAAGCACTATTAAAACCTTAGGTTCCCTTCCAAAATGGGTAATGGCTGCTTTTAGCCCATGAAGAGCAAGCTGAGCAACTGCATCTGGATATCATTCAATAATCTTTGCGGGAGAAGCATTGGGATGAACCCTTAACAAGGGCCCCTCCTGCCATAACACAGCAGTTGGTAAGTATCTAGTTTTAAAAACACATAAGTCAAAGGTTTTGGTTTCATCTATGCGTTTTAGCTGGGCATCTTGTAAGGCATTTTCTACCACTTGTAGGGCACGGCTTACAGCCAGTGTTAAGGCTCTTGGTGAGGAAATATGAGCATCCCCTTCCAAAATATCAAACAAAGGTTTTAATTCGGCGGAGGGAATTTTCAGGAATGGTCTCAACCAATTTATATCACCCAATAATTTTTGAAAATCATTCAAAGTGTGCAAATGGTCTCTGCAAATCTCTAATTTCTGAGGAACTATTTTTTCTGGATAAATAACTGTCCCTAGAAAGGAGCCAATTTCTGAAATTTGAACCTTCTCAGTAGCAATATGCAGGCCCCACTGTCCCAGGGTTTTTAGTAATAAAGGGTATGAGGTTTGTAAAACAACTAACTCCTTATGACACATAAGAATGTCATCCATATAGTGGGCCAACAACAAAGGGGGAAATTGTTTCCTAATTGGCTCAAGGGCCATCTGTACATACAGCTGACATATGGTGGGGCTATTGGCCTTGCCTTGAGGCAAAACTTTCCACTGATATCTTTTGTCTGGTTCAAGGTGATTAACAGCAGGTAAGGTAAATGCAAATCTTTGCCTATCTTGCGGGCATAAAGGAATGGAGAAAAAACAATCTTTAATGTCTATAATAATAATCCTCCATTGCTTAGGTAAAGTGGAAAGTAAATGTAGGCCACGTTGCACAGAGCCAAATAGCCGCATCTGCGCATTAATGGCCCTCAAGTCATGGAGAAGTCTCCATTTTCCTGATTTCTTTTTTATGACAAAAATAGGTGTATTCCAAGAAGAGGTGGAAGGCTCTAAATGACCAAGCTGTACTTGTTCTTTAATTAACCTTGTAGCAGCTTCCAATTTTTCAGAGGATAGGGGCCGTTGAGGAACCCACACAGCCTCCTCCTTAAGCCAGGGTATGCGCATGGAACCCTCAATGGCAACTAGGGAAAACCCAAACCTTGTCTTCCTGTATTACTCTCTTGTGAGATTGGGCTTAACCTTCCTTGTTCTTTTCTGCCAAGGCTTTTTCCTTCCTTATATCCCATCTTTTTCATAATATCGATAGCTTGTTGAGTGTACTCATTAGTTAATGTTAATCCTAGGTCTTGTAAGATGTCTCTTCCCCAGAGATTAATGGGGAGAGGAAGCACATAAGGTATAAAGCTTCCTGTTTGACCTTCTGGTGCCTGCCAAGTCAATGAGCATGAACTGACTACAGGGCTGGCTTCATATCCCAACCCTTGTAAGGAGCGGGACGATTGTGTAACAGGCCATGCCTTAGGCCACCAGTTGGAGGAAATAATACTTCTGTCAGCTCCTATGTCCAAAATTCCGATAAAGTTCTTTCCCTCTATCATTAATTGTAGGGTGGGTCTAGTTTTAAGGTCAACTACCAAGTGAGCAAAATCAGTCCCTGAAGAACCAAGTCCCTTGGCACCTCTAGGCACCCCAGTGGATGGGAAACAATTATGTAAATTTGGAAAAACAACCAATTGAGCAATCCTATCTCCTCCGGGAGAGATAGGAAATATGCCTTGTGGACAAGAACAGAGAACTTGAAGTTCCCCGGTATAATCTTGGTCTATCACACCAGGATGAACCACAAGCCCTTTCAAGGTAAGAGAGGAGCAACCTAGAATGAGGCCGACACTTCCCTCAGGCAGGGGGCCTTTAAAATCAACCGTGATAGGTTGTACGACCACATAAGGCATTAATAAGAATTGGGAGGTGGAACAGAGGTCCAATCCTGCGGAGCCTCTTGTAGCTCTGCAGCTAGAGATGTCCTCCGGTTGCTGATTTCTGTTCCATATTTTTTGGGGCCCTGGGATCTGGGGCCCCGAAACCCGTTTTTTGGAATACCTTCATCTCTTCCCACTGGTGGGGAATCATGTTGAATAAGCTTTCCTTGAATATCTATAACTGAGCGACACTCATTAGCCCAATGATAACCTTTTCTGCATTTTGTACAAAACCCTGGAGTTCTTTTTTGTGTGGAAGCACGAAATTCTCGCTTCAAATGACCTGGTTTGCCACAGTTAAGCAGACTTTAAGGCTGTCAGGACTTGGGCGGTTTTGGCTTTGTAAGATAGCCGCTACAAGGCCAACATTAGTAAGTGGGCCTCCAAGTCCTCGGCAAACCTTTATCCAGTCTGTTAACCCTTTGTTTCTTCTAGGGGTAATGACTGCCCTGCACTCTGGTGAGGTATTTTCATACACCAGTTGTTCTATCAATGGTTTAACTCGCTCTGGGTCTCCAAAAATCCTGCCTGCTGTTTCTGTCATCCTAGCCACAAAGTCTGAGAATGGCTCTTGGGGGTCTTGTAATATTTTTGTTAGGTGTCCCCCGGCCTCACCTTTCTTTGAGAGGGCCTTCCATGCTTTAATAGCAGCAGCTGAAATTTGGCCATATGCTCCCCAATCGTAATTTGTTTGGTCATTAACAAACTGTCCTTGTCCTGTTAACAGTTCAAACGTCCACTCTCTTTGATTGCCTTCCGCATTGGCGTTGGTCCTTGCCTGTATTTGAGAAGCACCATACCATAAGGCTTTCCATTCCATGTACTGTCCCATACTAGGGAGAGCAGCTTTTACTGTATTTTGACAATCATTCGGAGTCATAGCCATAGTGGCAAGCCTCTCAAGCTGCATGACTGTAAAATTAGCATCAACTCCATATCTGTTAACTGATTCAGCAAGTTCCTTAAGAGGGGCATATTCTACTGGTGAGTGGATGCGACCTCCCTCCGCAATCTCAAACACCGGAAAGGCTTGTAATAACTTCCTTTTATCTCCCTTCGACAGGAAGGAATCTGAGCAGCCCTTCCGAATGAGGCGGAGGGGCACTGGGGACAATAGGTCGGGAGGGCACAAAGGGCTGAGAAGCTGTGCGGCTCCTATTTCCTGTTTTGCAGTGGCGGCTGCTTATCTGGATGGTATCTTTCCTCCTCATAGCAGGCTGCCTGTTCATCTGAGACTTCCTCCTCAGAGGGACTTAGTTCCTCTGACTCAGAGCTATCAATCCCCAAGGCTTCCAGTTCCTGCACCAGATAAAGGGATTTCCTTTCTGGAGCCTTGGCTCCCTCCCCACATTTCTCTCCCAGGGTATCCTTACCCTTATCTTTCTCCTCACATTTCTCTCCCAGGGCGTCCTTTCCCTTATCTTTCTCCTCCGTGGACTGGGCATCTTTGGAAGGGCCTCTTTTCTTCAGTATACCTTTCCTTTTTTCTTTGCTAGCTTTCATCCTTTTACCTCACTCTGTTTCTGACATGCTGTCCTGTAATTCTTCCAGCACTCCCTGGCCTGTTGCTATAGCCAGACGGCATTTCTCGTCCTGTAGACATGATCTCACAAGCTTCCACAGCGGTCTGGTTCCAGGCTTTAATTTCACATTCTGCTGTTCTCTAATTAAGTCACCCTCCAGTTTGTCCCAGGAAGTGATCATCAGCGACCCTGAGCATATATACCAGGGCGCAATGCAGTCCACTTCCTTCGCAAACCTCTCCAACATTTTTGTAGGGACTTTTAATTCATGCTGTCGCAAGAGCGATTGAAGTGCCGTGATCACGGAATGTGAAGTTCCCATGTTGCTCTCTTATCTACAGGAGAAGCTGACACACAGGGAGGGGCGCTGAGCCTTATATACGTCCGTCTAACTACACCCAATGACGGCAAGTACCTTTTAACAAGAATATTTGTGGAAGCAAAATGAAACCAAAAGGAAGAGAATGAGTGCTCCTAGCACAATAGCGAAAGCTCCAAGGGCTCCTGCCAGCTGGAGAGAGAGATGCATGCCTCTCAGAGCTTACCTTGTCTTGCAGTTCTGAATCTGCTCCACGATAACCCGGTGTCCTGGCGTCCCGGGTTTCGGCACCAGCTCTAACCCGCGGGAGCATCTCGTCAGCAAGAATGTACGCGGGTACCGGATCCTTCTGCAGCAAGCGTTTATTGTATCATGAAGAGGTAGACAAAAAACCCCAAACAGTGCCCACTTAAATAACCCTTAAGGCAGTGTGTACATACTTGATTGGCTGCTTGCTCATTACTCATATAATGCCCCGGGTTGGGTCGTGAGTTTGGCGTGCTCCTAGCCTTTGCGCCTGTGCACGGAACCTATCCACCAAGATCATCAGCGGATGTGGGCACCATCCTGCAATAGCAATTATTCGTAAGCCCGGGTGCGGCTCTCTACAACCTGCCCGCCTGAAGCTTCCTGGGCTAGGAGGCAGTGCGAGGCCTTGGCTGCTGCGCTCGCTCCTGTGCTCCCCGCTCCTGTGCGCTCAGCTCTCTACAGCACACCCACCAGCAATGTAGGAGTGTTCCCTTGCTCCACATCCTTGCCAACATCCACTATCACTTGAGTATTTGATCTTAGGCATTTTGATCATGTAAGGTGAAACTCAGAAACATTTTGATTTGCATTTTCCTGATGACTATAGATATTAAACATTTCTTTAAGTGCTTCTCAGCATTAGAAATTTGTCTGTTGAGAATTTAAGCTTTAGTAATGTTTCTTTTGTAAATGTAAAATATAAAATGCCCTTCCATGTGGGACATATATGTTAAGAATTGAAACATCAACTTTAGATTTTTCCTTTGATGAGTATGAAGTGTTCTTCCCCATTTCTTTTGATTACTTTTGGTTGAAAGTCAATTTTACTAGATGGTAGAATGACTACTTTGGCTTGCTTCTTCTGTCCATATTTTCCAGCCATTCACTCTGAGGTAATATCTATCTTTCTCTATGAGGTATGTTTTTTGTATGCACAGAATGATTGATCATGTTTTTGCACCTATTCTAAGAGCTTGTATTTTTTTATTGGGAAATTGATTCCTTTGATGTTGAGAGATGTTAATGACAAATGATTGTAAGTGTCTGTTATTTTGAAGTTGGTGGTGCTATTGTGCTAGGGGCCAGACCTAGTGGGGTCTTCTGTTTTTTTTATTGGGTATTATATTTACATTTCAGATTTTATCTCCTTACCCCACTTCTCCCCACCACCCAGAAACCTCCTACCCTATTCCTCCTACTCATGCTTCTATGAGGCTGTGCCCCCACCTACCCCCCACTCCCACCTCCCAACCCTTACATCCCCCCCCCCCACTCAGTAGGATCTTCTTACATGTCAGTTTTCCTTAAGGCAGCAGAGAGGGAAGAGCATCTGCAGAGGGTGAGAATTTTGTCTTACAAGATACAGGTGTAATCATTTTGTCTTATAATATATTTGGAGTTGGTGTATAATAATTAAAAACTGACTTATCTAAGTCTAAGTTACTTTGCTACTGTTACTGACCTGACTTCTGTGTTCCTCTGAGGCCAGAAACTGTAGTCTCTGGCACTTAGCATCTCAGCCTAAAACAGCAAAGAATTAAGTAAAATAGCCTTTGTTCTATCTCAGCAAGAATTGCACAGCTCTATCTTTCAACCTGCTAGTTGAAGATGCAGAAAGAAAAAGGGACACGTTGAAAGTGATTTTACTGTTTATTTCTAAGTTGTAGAAGTTTCCTATAAAAAGTATCTACAAAAAAAGGGGGAAAACAGATTGAATAAAAATGGGAGATAAGGGAAAATTTATGCTCCTCTCTTTGGACTCAGCACTTATAAAACTTTCAGAATACATGATCACATGGTAAAAAGTTCATCACAAGTTTCCACATAAATTCTAATTATAAATCAAATAACAGAGAATCTTTACATGCATATCATTAGGAGTAATTATCTAGCTAAACATTCATCACCTGTAACAGCTCCACAAGTTCATTGAGGTTATAAAACATAACTAGGTTATTAATGACATTTTATATAAATAAACCTAAGTCAATATTTTATCTTCTGTCCTAACACCTATAAAAAATCATTAGTTGCTTTTTTATGACCTTTGGTTAATGGTTTTACAATGTTCTGGAATGGGTTCTGAGCAGTAGAATTCCTGGTTACTATCTAGAAGCAATTAACACACACAGGGGACTGGCAGAGTTCTCATTGCAGTTTTGACTATGAGAAAAAATCTAATAGCAATCTCACTATAAAAGAGCTTAATAAATACGAATATAAGTTTAGGAATCCTAAATGATCTTCATTAAGAATTAAGAAGTAATTTATTTGTTTATATAGCATCACTGAAAACAGTGCATCTTTGTAGATGTGCAGAGACTGCTCAAAGGGGTAAGCTAATACCTAGTTATATATATCAGGGAAAGCATATTAATAGTAGGAATCTTTCCTAGAATGATTTTCTCCTGAACCTTGCCTACCATAGTTCCGTCATAGACTTTAATCTAAGGTGATCATATCAGGAAGATTATCTGCTAGTTATTAGCTTATCCTATGGTGGCTCCTGACACTATTGTGTGTTTGTGTGTGTTTCTAATATTTTGTTTTTGCTGATATGAAATTATTTTTTCCTGTGTTTTATTAGGGCTAGATTTGTTTCTTTGTTTATTAGTGATGCTTGTGTATGATGTTCCTGCTCTTTCCTCTAGGTTTTCCATCTCCAGATTTGCCTCAGTTTGTTTTCTTTATTGCTTCCATCTCCATTTTTCAAGTATTGAATAGTTTTATTTCCTTTTTCTATTTAATTATATTTTCCTGTACTTCTTTAAGGTATTCATTTATTTCCTCTTTAAAGACCTCCATCATCTTTATAAGATTAAAGTTAAGGTCATTTTCTTGTCCTTCTTTTATTTTAAGATACCCAGAGCTTGCTATAGTAAAATAGCTGTGTTCAGAAAGTGCCATATGGCCCTGGTATTTTTTTTTTATTTTGTTCTTATGCTGGCCTCTAGACATCTGATTTTCCTTGCATATTACTGATGTAGCAGGTATTGGGAAGGTGACCCTAACCTCGATATTTATGATGCAGAAAGATTCTGATGGGATGGAAAATAGAACCCAAAGAGCAGTGCATGCCCCAGAGAAGAAGGGTGTACCCAAGGAAACATAGCAGGTAGGAAAATGGGGGCTGCTGTTGGTGAAGGGATCTAACCTAAATGTTTCTGGTGCTATGTGCCTGGTGAAAGTGAGTAAAGAGGTGGCTGGACCATGGAATTGGTAGCAGGAGGAACAGCATGTAGCTCCTGGCAACTGGACATGCCATGGAGGACTCTGCAGGCACAGGAATGAAGGAGATAGGATCTAATATCCCAAGTGCACATTTTACTCTTGTTCAAAAGAATTTGGTTTCAGTTAGCTCTTCTTCCATTACTTATTCCAGAATAATTCCAAGAGGACTTGGAGTGACATTGTGGGTTAACTAAAGATTTTTAAAATTATGAAGAAGTGCTAGTAAAAAATAGGGACATCATTTCGATATGTAGTATGTTATCTATTGTTTAGGACTGGCTAAGAAGTGTGGAGATATGCCTACTATCAGATAGATAGCAACTTGTTTATTTAGTGTGAAAGCTGCCGATCACTGAAGTATTAACATACAAAAGTCATTTTAAAAATTATTTAAGAAAAATTAATCTGGGGCTAGAAAAATGGCTCAGTGGTTACAAGCACAGACTTATCTTCCAGAGGTTCTGAGTTCAATTCTGAACAATTACATGTCATCTTCAAGTGGATCCGATGCCCTCTTCTGGTGTGTCTGAAGACAGCCAGAGTGTATTTATATGCATAAAATAAATAAATAAATCTTTAAAAAGAAAAATTAATCTGCCTTTCTCCTATGGGCATCAAGGGATAAATATACTAGTGGTATTGTCATATTTACTAGGTCATAACTAACTGAATAGAAATGTACTTGGTGTTTTTTCCCAGGAAATGTACCTCCTCTAGCTTACTTTTACAATGTAATATATTTTTCTCACCCAAACACAATGAATGGTTACAAAAAACCACATGGTTTGGTCAGTGTCTGTCAAATCATAAAAATATAGCTGAACTATCAAGCACTACAAACATCTATCACCAAATCACATTTATCAAACAAATAAGCAAACAAAAGCGAGACTCAGCTGAGAAGTGGAGGTTCTGTCCCTGTAATACATAGCAAGACAGGTCCTATGTTTGCTATCTGAACTAAGAAAATGTCTGGAATCCCACCAAGGCAGTCTCATCAGAATTCATTTCACTTGCCAAGACATTCCATAAGTGTGGAAGAGATAAAACTGCAACATAGAAACATATGGGCAGAGGATAAAAGGGGATCACTGAGCAGGAAAATGTGTTTCTTAAAATCTGTGCTGCAGTCATTTTTCTTCTCAGTTTTGTTGTTTATTTTGCATTGGATGCCCATAGCCAACACTGAAAATGTTTTGAGACAACAGTAAAGAATAAATCAACTCAGATCAAGAAAAGACACTTCAGTTAATAAAACAACCAAAAAACAGCAACCTCAAGGCATGGAAGTCAAGTTGTTTGGTGTATTATAATACAATAATTATTTTCATTGGCAGTGGTGTAGGCATGCCTTGATGAACTAGACACAAAGGTAAATTATTTGTGTAATATTTATTTTACTTGCAAACATGACGAGTTTTGGGTTTGTCTTATAGGTGATTCTAGGTCATGTCAAGTTGTCAAGTAGCATTACCCACACTCTAGTAACCTAAAACTCTTAGAAAAGCAAAGACACTTCTTTAAGACATAATTCAGTAGCTTAAAACATTCATTATGAAAAAGAAGAAAATTAGTCATTTTTAGGGCAAGACAGTTATTCACACAGAAATAATGAGAAAAACCTAATTTTTAGCAAAATTATTTGTAAGGAGGTATTTATGTATACAAATGGAGTGGCATAATAGGTACAGAATACATTTCCTACATGTAACAGCTAAGACTACAGGAAAAGCTAAGACGGTAGAAAAAGGTAGATTGTAAGATTGTTGTATTATTGGGAGAAGGTGGCTCACAGGGTAAAATTCTTGCTGTGCATAGAAAAGGTCCTAAATTTTGATGACCAGCACCTAGGAAGTAGCTGGAAATGGTGATGTCCCTGTAACTCCAGAACAGGGAGTCAGAGGTAGGAACCAGCAAGACTAGCCAAAACAGAGGCTCAATGTCAACAATTTGTACAAACAATTTAAACAGACACTTAAAAGCAAAGTCTTGTCTCCACAAGTAGGTGCTCTCATGGGCATACCTGCACAAACATGTACACATGCATAAACAACACATACTCATAGAATGTATTGATTACTGATGTATAATAATCAGCAAAGTGAAGTGTTCCTAGTAGTACTTGAAAAAAACAGGAAACAATATGGTTATCTTCGTGACCAGTGTAATTTATTGTCTGCAGCATTTTCAGGCTATGACACAGTGAGATAAAACACAGGTATTGGGTGACATTCTCCTTGTTGAAAAGTGATTTGGGAGAAGTTAAGATAACTAGAGCTTGCAGATTAGACTGTAAAGCACATAGCAGTACAGTTCAAGAGTTCTGAAGATCTAGATGGAGATCCCTCTCATTCCCAAAATGACCAGTCAGTTCTTATTCAGTCATCTAGTGACAATAACCTCACATTTCATTCATAAAATACTCAAAAGTTTATTCCCTTAGAAGGAAAAAATAAGCTTTGGCTGAAAACATGTCCTCATTTTATCTCACATACACATAATAAATAACTATAACATCTAAACTTAAGGGAATTAAAATATGACCAAGTGATTTATTATGTCATAGAACAAATATCAAAAATATAAGAGCAGAAAGCATTAAGCTCCCACCAAGGTATCTACAGCCTTTATTATCCAGCAAAAATGATGGAACTTGCAAAGTACTAAGAAATAGGACACTTAATTAAAAGAAGATTCTGGTTTTGAGACATTATGCAGAAATAAAATATATTACATAGCTAATAAATTAATAGAAAGAGTATCCATGTTTTTCTCATATTTCACTACTTAAACTCAATTAAGAACCAGAAATTTTAGACTTTCTTTTCTTTTGCAAAGAGTAGGCCTTCAATAAATATTCATTCAATGAGTAAATGAATAAATAAATGTGTTCAATGCTAAGTGTAATAAACTGAATTTAAAACAAAATAGCAAAGATATACCATTTGCCTCAGTTCATTTAGAATGCTGGAACCAAAATCAAAATTTATAAACTAAATGATTTTCACAGTTAGAGTTTGAGAAGACCCAGTCTAAGGTGTTAACCAATTTAAAAGTCTGCTGATATCCCACTCTTTCACTCACAGATGTTCCGCGCACCTCCCATATCCCCTTTCGCCTGTGGAAGAGAGACAAGAGAGACGGAATTCAGGTGGTTACCACAGCGAGGCTTTAATCTTGTATCAGCAGAAGTGAAGACTACGGAAGGGCGGAACCTTGGGAATGGCACTGCTATTTATGCCCTAGAGTGGTGTGTGTTCACTTCTGATTGGTTGTTCACACATCACCCAATATTACACCTTGGGATTGGCCAGTGACTTTGGCGCGCTTTTTTGCCTTTGCACCTGCGCAGTTAATTGTTTACTAGTGGAGACACGGGATGCCCGCACCATCTTGGAATGGCGGATGTATCACTGCTAACCGCGGTTTCCTACACACAGATGGCTTTCTCTCGCCATATTTTAGTAGTAGAAGGATCAAAGGCAATATCTTATTTAACAACAGACACACAGCAAATATGCTGCTTCTTGTATTTTGGCATCCTAAAATGCAGGGCTATAAACATGTCAGTACATTACCATGGTGATAAATATACTGACTTTTGACCTCTTTCTCTGTAAGTCAACGGAAGAATTTCATGCTTGTGTCTAGGCTGAAAGTCAGACTTGCCAAAGTTTGACTTGTGAATATTGAACAATACAATAAGTAGAAAATGATATGTTTTCAGCAGAAACTATACTTTAAACATTAAGTTTAGATCTTTTATTGGAATAGCAGCAATACACATAAGACTTCTCAAAGTTTCCCGCAGTTGGGAGGGAGTAGGTAGCAGAAAGCCTCAGCTGTCAGTCAAACATGTGATCATCTCAGAGAGATATTGGTACTTCCTCTGTTACTTAGCTATGCTGTTGGTAAATTAGATTAGTTTAGTTCATTGCTGACAATGACACCTGTAACTCACCATGGGTATGCTGCGCTGTAACACCATTGTAAATTGAGAAGCAACTGTATTTAAAATATATTTGTATTTCCATACATTCATTTCAGTGACTGAAAATATCCAAAACCTTGCAAACTAAACATGGAAATAAAGTTTAGTGTCACAAACCAAGCATTTGTTCTAACTTCTCCCCACAGAGTCCTCTGCCAGTATTTCTCTGGCATTTACTTCTTGCAAACTTGGAATCATGCTGACTTTTTTAAAATGAGGAAGCCATTCTTCCTGATTTATTGGCTATATCAGTAAAGAATAGATGAGCTTGCATGTGGAACAGATTAGTCTTTATTCTTAATTTTATATTTTTCAGAATTTGAGCAGATTTTCAGGTTCCTGAGGGTTTATGCAATCATATGTCAATATCCATAAAAGAAAGGGTCGTGCAGTGCTCCATAAATGGATTTATTTACTCGTTCAGCATTCAGAGAACATGTGCTATTGTGTGCCAGGAAAAAAAAGAGCTGTAACATTTTTATAGAAAATTTAGTGTTTCCTCCCACTGACTGCCATAATTGATGTGATAAAGATAGCAGGCCTGACCTTCAGCCTAGGCACTTGCATAGAATTCGTCCATAGACTCACACTGAATGAGGTCAGAGCCCAGCACATTTATTGCCATGGTAATGTGGTCATATGTTCATATCCCGCACATTTTAGATTGCCAAAATGCAATAGGCAGGATATTGCTATATATCTACCTGTCAATCTGTCAAGTGGCTCAGAGCAAAAACAAATACAGGTGACCTAGATTTCCTAGCAGGCTTTTTGGTCTAGCTATTTGATATCTTTTGGGATGGCAGGAAGAGTAAAGGAACAGACAGATCTATGTTGAAAATTGAATGCATTATAATTTATTATTTATACTATGACCTCAGTGTTAAAATTAGATTAAGTGATGTATAAATGCTGATTTGGATCATATTGTTTAAAAAATATTCTGAGTATTTCAATAGTTATATCTATGACTTTCCTATGAACTAACTAAATGTTTTTAATGAGGTAGTAATAATTTAATATGTTTTTCATGTTGGATGCATTTTACATGATGTTAAGAGATATTAAGGAAAAGTGATTCTTCCTATTATTTTTGTTATTAGAGGTGGAGTTATGTTTGTGTAGTTATCTTCTTTGGGGTTTTTTTGAAGACTATTTTCTTGCTTTTTCTAGGTTGTAGTTGCCTCTTTAAGGGCTTCTACTTGTTTGCCTGTGTTCTGTATTTCTTTAAGGGAGTTGTTTATGTCCTTCTTAAAGTTCTCTATCACCATCATGAAAAGTAATTTTAAGTCTGAATCCTGCTTTTCTGGTATGATGGTGTGTCCGGGACTTGCTATGGTTGGAGAGCTGTGTTCTGATGATGCCAGGTAACTTTGGTTTCTGTTGCTTATGTTCTTGTGTTTGCCTTTCTCCATCTGGTTAATTCTAGTGCTACCTGCACTCACTGTCTCTGTCTTTCCAGTTATCTTGCTTGTGTCAGAACTCCTCAGAGTCTAGATGTCTCTGTGATCCTGTGATCCTGAGCTCCTGGATGGAAGAGCTCCTGGGACTCAGGCTGCCTATGGAATCCTGAAATCCTGCTGCTCTGAGTGCAGTGGTTCTAGCACTGCTCAAAGATGGTTCAGGATACGGTGTCTTCACAGGAGCAGACCAGCTAGGTGTCTGCCCCAGCCAAAAGGACCAAGTGAAGGATGGAAGGAAATTGGTATTCCAGAGGGGCAGGGCTTGGGTGGGTGATGGGCCCAGAGTGTGCCAGGCTCCCATTTGCAGTTCTTGGGCATAGGGTTGTCGGGGAAGGGCTCTTACCAGCTTCTCTAGGGAGGTTCAGGATAAGATGTCTTTATGGGAGTAGACCAGCCAGGTGTCTGCTCCAGCCAAAATCATCTCTAAGTATTTTTAGCTAAAGCACTTACACAGGAAACTTTGAGGAAAAGCAATTGCATGTTTGAAGCCCTATAAATCTGTATAATTTTTTTTTAAATTAAAAACACATATTGCATGTTATTTCTTCTACCAGACGAGGTATAAACTGTTGTCTTCCACAGGAATGGCTCAAATCTATTAGCACAAAGAAACAGCCAAGATATTTTCAAGATGAAATTATCTTGAAAGGCTTTAAGTTCCATCACAAACACAATCCATTCAACTACGAGCATGTGAAGGTCACAGGTACTTTGGGAAGTGAGAGCTCCGTATCTCCCTGGAATTGCTGGTCTTCCAGAGGTCTTTGTGCAATGCAAACCCCATCCACATTCATACAAAATGGTTTAGAAATTTAATTCTCTTAGAATCTTAGCAGTTATTTTTCTCTGATATTGATTATTTGGAATAGTATTTTAACCTATGTCAAGAAGTTCGTCTTTGAAAGAATGCCTATTAGATCTAAGTGATTAGTTTATATTGTCAACAAGACACAACCTAAATTCACCTGGGAAGAACAAACATCAAGCGAGTAATTGCCAGGTCAAATTAGTCTGGGGCCACATCCATAAGAGATTTTCTTTAATGATGTAAGAGGGCCAGCCCACTGTGGGTGCTACTATCCTTAAGCAGTTTAGTCTCAACTTTATGGGAAAAGTTGCTGAGCAGGGAGTGAGCCAGTTAGCAGTGCTGTTCTTTAGTTTCTGCTTGAGTAGCTGCTTGAGGGCTTACCCTGACAGCCCGCATTCATAGGCTGTAGAGCTGTGGGTGGAAATGAATCTGTTCTTTGTCTTGGTTTCTTTTGGCCATGGTGTTTATTACAGTAACAGAAAAGCAATTAGAACAGAAATATCCCTTATTTAATAACCAGTATGTTTTGAGCATTGTCAGAAATATAAATATCACTAAAGGTTTTGTGATTTTTGTCTTTCTAACAGTGCACATTTGTTGTCAGAGCCATTCTCAGTGTAAGGCCCATAAGAATGTCTCTATTATTAAGAATAAAGACCACTTTTGAATATCAATAGTTGTCTTCCAATTATAACAATGTTATTCTGACAGCAAATCTAAGAGAAAACTCCAATTATTTTCATGGACATATAAAGAAATTGAGTTTAAGCAAGGTTTAGCCAGATTTCAGTAGAGAAATACTGGACCTGAGATTTCACACCACTGTTCTACTCTGAGTGCATATTCACTTGCCTTGGGCATGATCCATACAAATTTCCAAAAAATGTGCAAAAGCTGGACTTTCACAAAGATGTAGAAACCTGACATCTTACTTCAACCCAGCTTCCCATCAATGTTCACCTGCTCTTTGAATGACTAAAACCAGAACAAAATAGCTGTCTGGATACTGGCTATAAAAGTGTTTAAATAATTTTTAGTAAGCAGACTTAAAATATTTAAAGAACACTTAAAGTTAAGCTTTTTTTGTTTTTTTTTTTACAAAAACTCTCTAGCTAAAGTATCCTAGTTATGTGTGAAATGAAACACATTCAGCTGGTTACTTAATACAAAGACTGTATTGGTGAAGAATGAGGAAGAGTATTCCATGCTATACAGGAAGGTACACAATGAGCACAATGTGTGAGTACAGTTCTTCATACTAAATCAGTTAAACAACTGACAACATACGTGTTACTTCCTGCATTGCATGTAATAAAGTAATTTGAAAATGTATGTATTTATAAGCATTTTGGGTTGAAATAGGAAGGAAAATCCAAGTATTCCTTCTATACCACACCTGGATTTGGTGGTGGTCACAATCTTAAAAACACATGTATGTGTTTGTGTGCAGATGTGTGTGGACTGTGTCTATGTATGTAAGTGTGCATGTGTGAGTGTATGAGTGCACATGTGTTTATGTGTGCATGTGAGTGTGTGTATGTGTGTGTTTGTATATGTGTATATTTATGTATGTGTGAAAGCATGTGAGTGTATGTGTGTGTGTGTATGTGTGGGTTCATGAGTGTGAAGGTCAGAAGACACTCACTGGTGTTGGTCTTTGACTTCTGACATGCATGAGACAGGTATAGAGGCACAATCAGATGATAACCAATCACAGGTCCATTCACATACTAGACTCAGAGAGTAAGATCAAAAAGCAGGATGGTACAAGGCTGTAAGCACTCAAAGTCTATTGCTGTGAGTATTTCCTTCATCAAGCCTCTCCCTCCTAAAGGTTCATAACATTCCCAGACAGTGCCACAAACAGGGGACCAGTTGTTCATATACAACAACAGCCTAATGCAAACATTTCATGTTCAAATCACCATATATGTACTGTCTCAACCAGCATTTTCATGGGTTCTGTGGACCCAAACTCAGGTTCTCACAAATGAATGACAATTGCTTTACCCTTTGGCCCATCTCTGCAGCCTTCTAGGTACTTTTCTAAATGGACAGTGCAAGTGAAAAAGAATGTTTTTAATGTGTTTCCGTCAAAACACTTTTCTTCTTTGAAATCCTGCATTGCTTATTAGTCATGCACATGCATTGGTCCAGGTAGATATGGATACTTTTTCTTGTTTGCTGGAAGAATGGTGGCAGCTTAAAGATGATGATAAATGTTGGCAGTAGGTGCAATGGGAGCAGGAATGAAAGGAATGTGTGGATAAATTCAGCATGCCTCATGGCTTTGAGTCCGGAACAATATTGAGGTTTTACATAATTTAAAATAAATTAGATGAAAATAAGTCAATATCTAAACACATTGAAAGTCAACAGAAAGAAAACTAAATTTAAATATATATTAACCTAGTTGTAAAATACTGGGGTTTACAAGTTGGAAAAAACATTCATTTGTTTTCTAATTTGTGAATCAGTCACACAGCCATAAATTTGGTCTTTCATTACATATCCTTATTTCTGGGAATTCAGTGTCTCTATTTTAAAACTACCACATATTTTTGATATTACTTCTAATTAAAGTTTTTAAGTATTTTTTTCTGGAATCATTAGCATCCAGACATTAGGGTCCCCTACAGAAAAGAATTACTAGGATAGACATCATAAGCAAATCCAGACCTAAATCTTTCTCTTTTTCCTTCTGAATGCTTTACTAAAGTGTGAAGTTTTCATTCTCTTGCATTTGTGGTTCTGATCTGTTTTGAGGTTTTTTTTTTATGTAATGTAAGGCAAAGATCAAACTTCATTCTCTGTTTATATATCTTTCTGAATTCTTAAAATAGGAGTCAACATTTAATTAAACATTTTGCTAAACAATTTTGCTTTTCTTGTTGAGGCTCTATCTGCTATAATTTGGATGCTGAACTCTCAGACAAACAGTTTCCTTAGTCTTTATTTCATAAGTGAACAACAAAGAAAAAATCTTTTAAAGAACAGAATCAATCATCTTTATTTAGCAAATCATTTCATTCTGCTTCTGGGGTTCTGTTTACTAGATAAGGATGAAGCTACTAATACCAGTGTTAACATTCCTCTGTCACACTTGTGGTTTGACATTATCAACTCTGCCTCACACTGTAATCTTTATTATTACAATTTACACTATCAAAATAACAAAAACATGTCCGAGCTTTGCTCCTTTGAAGAAGACTAAAACTACTCCAAGTTTCATAAGAAAACATTTTTAGGTACAATTCTGTTAGCATTGCATAGATGTCTACATTTTTTTAAACAAGCTGCAGTAGAAGGATATTACCAAGTTTTGGGTTGCTGGAATCAACATAATCATTATTGGAAGAATATAATTTTCCTCCTTCTTAGCATTAAGATTTTAATGAATTTTATTGATGCATAAAAAGATTATACTAATGATACATAATCCTTAAAATTATTATATTTAGAGAATTTTGCTTCATTTTGATGCTTTGAAATCATTGAAATGTGGCTTTTTACTTTCTAAGTAATCATTTGCTGTATTATGACTATCTTACCCCAAAAAAACATCTCATTACAAATAGATTTAGAAAATTACGGTACTTGGAGTTCTATCGTCACCTCATCCACTGGAATTCTGTAGAGCTCTCGCTTGACAGAATTCGGCTGATTGCTTAAGTATCAGATGAAGTAAATGTAAAATGAAAGCAGCTCTCTAAATGTCATGCCACTAGCGAGATCACTTTAAACACAGCATAAGAAACTTTATGCCCAGTATGCAAAACTGATCACAATCCAAGGAATCATTTCTGTATGTTCTCTCCTGGAGAAGTTACACATGGATTTTAGTAAGGGTATTTGGGCAAATCACAAGCAGATGATTAAGTAAGATATGCTGAGGCTAGGGGTTTGGATAAATGTAAAAGTACTTACTGCACAAACAAGAGAACCTTAGTTTAAATACCAGCACCTACATACCAAGTCATTTATGGATCTACATGTAGCACCATGTGCTTTCAGAGATGTGCATCCTGGAGCTCATTGTTCCTTTTATCATAGACCCCATGAGCAAAGGCAGAAATTTGATATTTAAGCTTCACTTTAATAATAATCTGAGAAGACGAGAGTAACAATTACAAAATTTAATCTTTCCTTCATCTCCAGCTGACCAACTTAATAGGAAAGTTTACCTGGATTTGTTGTTGTTGTTCAGATGCTCAGCCTTATCTTCGATTATTATAATGTTAGTACTTTTCTCCTAATAACCTTCTAGATTTCCCCCTCATTATCATCTCTCATTGTGCAGCTGGATTTTTGTACTCCCAGTGCTACTTAGCCTGGCATTTCTAGCATGATGCCATGCTATTGAAAGATTAACTCAGAATAAACAAACCTTTAGCAATTCTTATGTGTTGAGTTATGCACAATGTCCCTGTGCAAACATGGCTCTACAACATGAAGTGTAAATGTTTCTTGTGCTACAAAATATAAGAGTCCCTGTTTCTGTCCCCCCTAACATTTTATCCCTATCCCTGTGGTATGCTGACATAGAATATTTCTTGTCAATGCCCAGGAATGGTATACCAGGGTTCTAAAGTAGTTGTACTTCAGTGTATTGTTATTCATCATGCTGATTTCCACAGGGGTTGCATATATCCACAGCTCACCATCAGTGAGTCATAAGCATTCGTTGTCACTGTTTTCATAACATAAGCCATTCTAACTGGGTGTGATAAACCACAAAGTGATTAACTTTGCATTTCTCTGATGACTACTTGTGTTGAACTCTTTCTGGGGTATTTTTGAAACTATTAACCACACGAGATTCAGCTTGGTAATGTTTTCAGTGAAAATCCTGTTCAGATATAAGTGTCCTGGAGAAATGAAATGGAAAATTGAACTTAGCTTAAAGGAGAGGGGAACAATAGGATTGAGAAAAATAACTGGGAGAGGAGTTGTTTTCCCCGGGATTACTCCAAAAGCAGATGGATTCTGACCAGAGCCTGTGCAACTGATGCTGAGCCTGCTTCCAACTTCTCACATTCTCCTGATGTTTTGATTTTAGGAGCACCAAAGATCAGATTGTATTCTCCAAATCCTTTTAGGTCTAAACTCCATGTGTCCAAATTACTCCTCTTCTTGGACAACTTTGCTTTTGCTTTGTAGTATTTTTCATGGTGGCAATGTACTTTTGCCTTCAATTACTATGCTGCTCAGTAAAAACTGTTGTGCCTGGTGTCAGCATGCAAAGGCTCCGAGAAGAAATACTTTTTGGACATTGCTATTAGGACATCCTCTATGTGACTCAGTCAGAACATGTCTGCCACTAGCCTTCTCCTGTCCTAGGTTCCTATGTTAGTTAATGATAAAGGCTCTGTTTCTAAGGTAGAGGTCTATTTTTCTTGATTGATTTTATTGTCTTATTCATCTAACTCTCATATTCTACCCAGTAACAAGAGCTATTAATCTAATCATGGACTGCTCTTCATGGGACTCTTCCTGTGTTCTTACTGCTGAGGTAGTGAGATGACTCAATGGGTAGAAGATATTGTCTTCACAGTTATTTTGGTTAATTCTGAATTAGCTGTTACTGAGATATTGTTCTGATTTCCTAGAATTGTGCTATTCTTGTGATTCTGCTACATCTTTGTATTGGTGTTAATCTTTATAACAATATAGACATGGGCACTGCCTGCTCTAAGTAATACCTGACCAGAGCTGCAATGTCTCTGGAACATTCCACATTTTGCCCTGCCGTTTCTCTTTAAAACCAGTAATTGCCAGCAAGCCTAGCTAATCACAACTTCTTGAAAGTAACATGTTACTTTAAACCTCTGTGTATTTGGCAATGGACTAAGGATGCCCTTTCTTTCATGTACTTAATTCCCTGACATTTTAAAACATATTTTCAAAGGATCTATTGAGAAAAAGAATATAATTGCTCTGTGTATCCCTAATATTTTAAAACTATGTCCAAACTTCTAAATCCCCAAACAAGCATCGATCATACTGCAGCCTCATCAGTTTGCATTTTCTACAAGCTGCTTCCCAGACAGCTGGACACTTACGAAGGCAAGTAGCATCTCTGTTATGGCATTGGCAATCTTTTCTCATTTATATGCTAATTAAAATAGAAAGTAATATGATATAACTATGATGATTATTCCAGAACATTGTGTTCTTAATACCTTTTTAATATATAATTTAATATTGTAATTCAGGGACCAGCAGTAAAACTTGATGCCTTCTGTTGTTTTGTAAATCAGTTAATAATATCCTTAAGATGTAGGCTTTTTCATCCTCAGATGTAGGTTTCTCAGCTGAAGGGGCAGCAAAGTCTTAAAATCTGTTCTGGCTCATTGCTCCCCTTAGCTATACACATAAGCACTAGAAAAAGTGAAATGGCTATGTATAACACTTTTACAAAGTGCACATTATTCAGTCTGTAATTCTACACTTTCATACAAACCATGGCTATCAGTCATAAGTTAAAAAATTACTGATTATGAGTCTCCCCGTGTGACCACTGAAAAAATGCTTTAATAAGCATACACCACCAAAACTTTTAACTAGCAATTACCTACTATTTATGGACTTCTTTTAAAAAATGTACTTATTTTTACGTGCATTGATGTTTTTCTTGCATGTATACCTGTGCTGTGGTATACATGGAACTGGAATTACAGACCATGGTCTTCTTGAAGAAAAGCCAGTGCACTTACCACTAAGCTATCTCTCCAACCCACAGGAGCTAATTTTTATTCAGTTATATTTTGTTGATTTAATACACTTCATTATTCAGATACTGATTTTATATTAATGATTTAGTTAACACAAATTTAAAGTTAAAGTTTGCATTTCTGTGGTAAAATAGCAGTGTCCAAAGCAATTTGGAGAGAGTTTCTCTTACATTTTCATATCACAGGTCATCAGTAACAAAAATAATGACAAGTACTCTAATAGGGCAGGAACTAGAAGGCAGGAAATAATGCCGAGACAATGGATTGCGGGTGTGCTGCTTACTGGCTTCCTCTTCATGGCTTTCTCTGCATGTTTTCTTATAAAAGTCAGTACTACCCCAGTGATACAGAGATGACATCACCCACAATAGACTGAACACTTTTACATCCATCAACTGTTAATTAAGAAAGTTGCTGAATCCTGTTTGGCCATGTGTAAGGCATACTGTGACATAGTTCCTGAATCTGGAACAGAGCCAGTAGGATGTGGTCCTCCAAGAGTGTTGACAGTTGCTGTGGACATAAGGCTTGTTTGTATAATAATGTACTTATTTTCATGTTGCTTCATAGGAGGAATGTCCTCTCAGCCAAGGTTAATAACTCAATGATAAACAGAGACAGCAGGAGTCTGGGAGGCAAGGGTGTATCTAATGTCTCAGCAAAATGATAGAATGCTATGACCTTTAGGACAACCTTAAAGCTGTGAGAAAGAACACTGAGAACATGAGTTCAAAAATATGTAATTTCTGAAATATACAAATATAAGAATGAGATCTAGTGAAAAAGAGGCAGTGGCATTATGAGCCAGCTTGTCAGAAAGATACAAAAGAAGGAGATAAAAAATTTAGGGAGCTGACATTTTATTAAAGATGTTGGTTCGTATCGCGATTTTGGTTTTTGGTTTTGTTTTTATGTTTAGAAAGGTAGGCAGAATCCTGAGTTCAAGGTCATCCTAGGACAGAGGAAGTTTAGGCCAAGGCCCAAGTGCAGTAGGAATGATAATTTCAGGGCAGGGTCCCACCCAGCTTTCTTTTCTTTTCTTTTTTTTTCATGTATGAGTTTTATTTTTGTACATTAGTAGGTGAAAATAAAAAAGCAAATAATATCTCAGAAAATTTTACAGTGTAATACATAGGTAATTTTCATATCTTAAATAAAATAACAAATGGAATTACAATATTTGAAAAGTCTAGACTAGTAGTAAACAATAACTACAATTAATTAGTACTCCCGCTGAACCAGAAATATTTATTCTAAGATGACAATTAACATCATAAAAAATAAATAGCAATTCTTATAAATACTATGAAGATAAATGGGTATATCATAAATTATATTTAGTAATAATATTACCTAAGCTATTAAAATGATCATTTTTGGGTCAGTAATTCAACTTTTGAATTTTCTCACTAGTTAATGACACAGATCATTTTGCATAGAGGAATATTTATTACAATATTATTCTTAGAAAAAATCAAAATCAGTATAACTTCTCAATTAAGGGATAATGATAAAATAAGGAGTAATGAAACTATCAGCTATGTAATCAACAGGTATTAAAATCATCAATTTTCAAAGTCTTATATGGTTATAGATACTTTAAAGTCAAATAAGTAAACCAAACGGTCACAATTCTCTTTGAAAATGTATAAAAGACTCTGCAACGAACTATACAATAATTTTATCAGTGCTTTTGGTAATGCTTTGGAGTTTTTTTAATCTTTATAATTGTGTATATTTCCATTTTATGTAATAATACTTAATATTATTAAGTTATGCCTGCTTCAGCAGCATACATACAAAAACTGAAATATAATAGAGAAGATTAGCATGGGCCATGAAAAAAGGATGAAACACAAATTGATGAAGCATTCTGTTATTTTAAATTTTCTGTTAGTGAATTCCCTCAAGATTAATTTCTTATGTAAGGGATAAGAGGGAATGGTAAGATTGAGCCCAGGTCCTTTTTATCTTAGGCAAATACTGTACCACTGAACTATATCCTGCAGGCATATTTGATGCCATGACAATATCTAGTTTTACATGTTGTCACCGAGATGGAATGATATGGTGTAATGTTTTAAACATGCAGTGATGATTACTTCTGAATTAATTGTTTCACCAAGAGTAGCAAAATAAAGATTGTTTCAATTGTAAAAAAAAATTATGAATATTTAATTTGGAAAACAAAACATACAATAAAAACAGAAACCCATATATCCCTGTAGACTGGGGTTATTTGATGTTGATGAGGAGATTTCAATATAAATTTCAATAGCTCCAGTGAGTATTATGTTAAAATCTAACTCAAAATATATTAGTGATATTTGACAAATAAGATAATATTATGTTGTTGTTCTTCCTATGGGGCTGAAAACACCTTCAGCTCCTTCATTCCTTTCTCTAAGTCCTCTGTTGTGGACTCTGTGCTCAGTCCAACAGTTGGCTGTGAGCATCCATCTCTGTGTCAGGCTCTGGCACAGCCTCTCAACAGACAGCTATATCAGGCCCCTGTCCTCAAGCACTTCTTGGCATCAGCAATAGTGACCAGGTTTGCTGTCTGTATATGGGATGAATTCCCAGGTAGGGCAGTCCCTGTATGGCCTTTCCTTCAGTCTCTGCTCCACTCTTTGTCCCTGTATTTCCTTTAGACAGGAGCAATTCTGTGTTAAAATTTTGAGAAGGGTGATTAGCCTCATCCCTCAATCAGGAAATGTGCCTAACTACTCCATATGGTCTTTATAGGTTCTCACTACCCTTTGATGGGTATTTCAGCTAATGTTATCCACATTAACAATAATATCAACTAACCAGACCCCCCTCCCCAGAGCTCCCAGGGACTAAACCACCAACCAAAGAATACACATGAAGGAACCCATGGCTCCAGCTGCATATGTAGCAGAGGATGGCCAAAGAGAAAGAAGACCCTTGGTCCTGTGAAGGCTTGATGCCCCAGCATAGGGGAATCAAGGGCAGATAGGTAGGAGTGGGAGGTTGGGTGGAGGAGCACCCTTATAGAAGCATGAGGGGAAAGAGGATGGAATAGGGGGGGTTGCAGAGGAGAAACCTGAAAGGGGGATCACATCTGAAATGTAAATAAATAAAATAATGAATAAAAATAAAATAAAATAAATCCACATTAATTTAGAAAAATCATATTATATAAAATATATCTATGTCAGAAAATAGAACACTAACCATTTGCATAAATATGATTTCTTATTAGATATTTGATTTATTTAAATTTCAGATACCATCCCCTTTGCCCATTTTTCCTTCCTAAAACTCCCCTATACCATCCCTCACTTCTCATTTTGCTTTTATACCATTTTAATTACATGCAAGTGTTAAGGTCATTTCCAGGTTGAGAAACTAGCAATATAATAGATGCAAATAGTCAAGGAACAAGCAAAACAATAAACACAAATAGTCAAAGAACAAGCAAGGCAATAAACAAAATTCTATTAACGGTCCTCTGATTAATGTTTCTAAGGGCTTTTCAGGGTAACCCAAAATATCTGACCCTATTTCTCTGCCCTATCCCAAAGTCATATTCATGTCTGAAGCCTACTCCATTTTCTAGCCTAAAATTTAGCTTTCTGCCTGAAATTACTTCTTTGTTCTAGCCTAAGGTTTAGATTCCTGCCTAAATTACTTCTTTATTCTAGCCTAATGTCAGATTCCTGCCTGAAGTCCACTTCCTTGTCCTGGGCCAATGTCATATTTCCTGCCAAGCAGACCATTTTCTTGTCCTTGGTCCATGTCAGATTCTGGCCAACCAGCCCCAAAAGCTCTCCACATCTCCCCATTTTTTTATTTCATAAACAAGACTGAGCCTATTTTAGGTTGTTCTTCCAAGAATGTTTTCTTTACCCATAACAGAATATGCATTATCAAAAGCAATGTACTGTCTTAGGTTGGTAAAACTCTGTTCAGAATCTTACCCATCCTTGGCTTGCCAGCCTATTAATTTAATAACTCTGTCTAGGGGTCCATTTTCAGGTTCAAGCCATGTGCTTTGGCTACCAACATGCTGATATTGTTTTAAAAAAGCTTTAACACAACGGGCAGGAATAAAAAGTATTCCCAGGACAAAACGGGCTAGCATGATCAAGCTATATTTGCTATTAGGAGGTGATCCCTTGCTGAAGTGGGTGTGGTATTGTTAGAGGAAGTGTCTCACTGGGGTGGGCTCTGTGGTTTCAAAGGCTAAACCAGCCCCTGTGGCTCTGTCTTCCTGCTGTCTCTGAATCTGGATATAGAACTTTCAGTTTCTTCCTGTTTTACAGTTCAGTTAATATAATTGACTTGTTCACAGATTGTTGGAAAATCTGAGTCATAAAACTGCATAGAAGCTTGGAAAACAAGCTACAGAAATGTGTTTGAGATGACTCATGTTCTGTAAAGAATGACTGGATTTCTCTTTTTCTAAACAAATCTAATGAGACTTTCTCCTGCACCTTGAGTGTTATGGAAGAGATATACAGTTCACATGCTACATAATGAAGACCTGCCAGATTTCAATGAATTCTGACATGAGATTTACATATTTTAGCTTTTACCTGACCTTTACATATTACCAATTAATCTTTGCTTACAATAAATGGCTTCTTTGTCATCTAGAAAATGAAATTTGGTTGCTCCAAATATGTTATAATAAAACTATATCATAAATTAAACTGGCCTCTGAAAAGAATATTTATTGAAAAGGACTATAAGTACCAGTTGAGACATTATCCCCATGGGAGTCAATGAAACTTAGCGACAAAATGATTGTTTTGATATTGCAAAAACCCTTCTGTCACTAGGCCCTAGTGAGTGACTTTCATTGAGGCTTTTAATAGTGAGCCTCTGCTCTCATGAACACAACAATAATGAAGATGTTATCACCCTCTTCTGCCCCACCGTAACACTCTGTGATCTGTATTTGTTAGGCACTTCTCACCTGTTTCCATGTAAGGATAAGATGCTGAAAATCATGTTACTACCTTTTAAATATTATTGACTTTGCTCTCTATGAACAAACAAGTTATCTACTTGTGAATCTACTTTACAAGCGTTCTCTTTCCAGGGGCAAATGTCTAATAGTATAAACATTTAGTAAAGGAACATTAAATTATCCTTTAGTTTTTGAGGAAAAGTAAGTATCTTGCTTCTAGACATACTTTCATATGATAAAACATTCTAAGCAGGAAAAGCTATCATGGTTTCTTTGAAGATATGTTGCAAGCTGCATAAATAGAAGATATCGATTTTAAATAGCTGTCTGCCGTGAAGTTCATTCCCATAAATTGACTTGTTCAACTCTTGTTTATTCTCCCACCTTATGCCAAATGCATAAGTGCCAGCATGGGTCATAATTGCTGAGCAAGGTAAGCCGACATTTTCAATATATAAACTTAATACCCAATTTAACTAATATATGTATACTGAGTTTTTCTAGATAAGATTTAACCCTAGTGTATACAAACAATGTTGAAGAGGATCTAGACCAAATAAGAATCTCTGGGATTTTGTTTGCAGAAGCTACCCTTGGGGAGCCTTATATATAAATGTCAGGATGTGGGTGTAGTATATATGTATACACACACACACACATATGTGTGTGTGTATATATATGTATATATATGTACATGCATATATGTGCATACATATATATGCATATATATGTATATATAATTGAATACTTTTATAAAATTGAATTTTAAATATTTAAATATTTCTCTACAACTTGTTATTTTCATTTAAACATTTACAACCATCTGTATGTCTATTCATCTCTCTAATAACCCTGATATTGTCTGATAATCTTCTGAAATTCTTATTTTTATCCAAAAATATTCAGTGAAGTACAATAATAAAAAGTAGACAAGGAAATCTCTTAATTGTGTTCCGCAAAGTCTGAAAGAGAAACTACAGACATTAGAGTGTTTTTCAGCAAATGTTAAGATCCTAACATGATTTTTATAGAAGAACACTGCAGTTCATGAAAGAATATGATGTAATAATAAACTTCAGCCAGGTAGCCAGTGATCTGGCATATCTGTTTACATTAGTGGGGTTTCAGAAAGTCAAGGACAAATTCTCACGTCTGGAGCTGGTACAGGAGAAAATTATGAAAGATATTGTGTGTCTAGAACAGGGTAGAATTCTCATAATTTGCAGTTGTCATCTCCTTCTACCAAAGTATACTTCTCCTGCTTATTTGATTGATTATCTTGTTTATCCTCTAGAAACTTTCCTTAGGAGTGTCTTCCAGGACTCGCCAAGCTAAAGTGGGTCCCTCTCTCATGCTGCATTAGTTCTTGATGCATAACAGAATATCACAAACTCAGTGTTTTAAATAAGAACTATTTGTTGCACTCATTATCTGAGTTCCTATTTCGTGTGAGGCTCAGCTGTGTTATTTTTCTGTTGGTCCCCAAAATGCTCCCTCTCATCTCATCTCTGCAATCAGTATTATTCTATGGCCAGCTGGTGCTTCGTGGTGATTCCAATTATTTCTTAACAGTCCCATTTATTTATCTGGGAGTTGACTTTTGTGACATGAGTAATGTCAAGTACCTTCATAGTCTCCCATTCTCCAGGAAGTAACCTAGTGGTCTCCGTGTTTTTTCTGGTGGTTTCAATTTTATGTAAGCCTCATATACAAATAATTTTAAAGTTGTTACATTGTATTTTTAAGCACCTATTGACCAAAAGGCACATTAATAACATAACTTACATTCCATGTATCAGTGAGATAATTTGCAATATCATATTCAAGAGTTATGAGTATAGTCAGAGAAAATATTTTTATAGTTTTGCCACATACCAAGGATCTTCTCATAGCTCTTAAATTTCTTATCATGGTATGTAATATTTATATTATCTACTGTTCCCTTTGTTTTAAATTCCATTATTTCCACATATCAGACCATAACTATTTTACAAATACACGACTTGAGCTATTGTTTTTGCATTCCCCTTTAATTGCTAAGGTCAGGATTTCTGTGACAGCTGGCCCTTCATTATTAGTTTACCAATATACAAATGCATCAATCAGAACAAAGGACATAAAATAAAAGCCTCAGTTAATACACTGTATATGGCCCAATTTGAGACTGTTGTTAAAGTTTTTGGAGGAAATTTTTGGCTTGTAATATGTATGCTGCAATCTGAATTCTCGCCCTCATGACTGCCTTGGAATTCACTCTGTAGACCCAGGGTGGTTCTCAACCTCACAAAGATCTGCATTGGCCCTGCCTGCCCAAGTGCTAGGATTAATGTATTACCACACTTGGCTTTATTATTAATGTTCAGATATAAGACTTAAGTTACCAATATTTTCATCAGATGTTTGCAGGCTATAATACAGTCATCTCTTGATAGCCTTAAAAAGATATGTATTTAAAATATTCGCAGTAATTGCAATCTTTAATGCCTTCTTTTTGACTTTATTCTGAGAAATAAATTCTTTTTCTAGTCTAACCTGTTCCTACTTGCAATCTTTTAACTGTTTCATTCTTATACCTCTGTTTGGATATAAATATGACTTATTTTTTCAACTATGAAAGATATTTTGAAAAGGTCAAACAGAAATATCAATCTCTCCAAATGAAACAACATGAAAATGCAAATTATTTTTTATTGTTCAGCTAATATGTATTCTACCAGGTGATATCACTATTTCAGATGCAGTTATTATTAAATATTGTTATTAAATTATTTTCAAAGAAAAAAATAATACATTTAGTTAAGCATGAGGCTATGATGATAAATGCTAAATGTGTTTTATCTTGGCCATCAATTAACCAGAAAATATGACTGTGGTAATATGGAAGGAATACATGCTCAATATTATATCCTCATAAGTTTGAGAAACTCAAACTGCCAATAAAAGGCCAAATTCTCTGTGCTGGCCTGGGGAAACAGTGTGTAAGGCAGTTATTTTTCAGGAAGAGGAAACCACTCTTCTAATTTCCCTAAGTCATGGTCCCTTCTTTTCATATAAAATTATGTCTTTATAAATTAATGGCTATCGAATGGGATTTTGCCTTCACAGCATCTTTTCTGTCATTGTAGTATCAAGAGTCAAGTTTTTTCTTTAATGCTGTTGATTTCATTAAGAGTTCTGGCTGCTGGCATCTGTATTAAAAACTTCAAAGTTTGAGCATACACCTCTCCTCTGTCAAGTAAATTAACCCATAATATTTAAATTTAATGTGACTCAGGTTTTCAGGACACAGGTAGAATGAAGACAGACTTTTTGGCAAAATATTATATCAATGGCTTTTAGGTTAGTTCTTTAGAGGGGCTCTACTTCCCTCTGAAAGGGAAGAGTCATGTGCTGACATCTACTCTCTACAGTTCCTTCATCATCCTCATGATTCCTCCAAGCTCAGTGGCCCATTAAGTTGTGATTATAGCATTCAAGGAATTTTTTTAAACGAAGTTCCAAAAACTACCACAACCCTTTGAAAAATAACTTTAAAGGCCTAAAAACACAAGGTCAGGTTGTGACAGAAATTGCCCTGCTTCTTAGTACCTTATCTGTATTAGACTTGTTTGTTGTTGTTGTTGTTCTGACAAAGAACTCTGACAAAGCAACTTAAGAGGACAATGGTTTGCTATGACTCTCAGTTCCAGAGTACACCCCATCATGGTAAGAAAGCTGAAAATGGAATCAACTGTTCACATCCTCAGTCAGGAATTTAAAAACCACAAACATGTTTGTTGCTCAGTTCTCTTACTCCAATTATACAGCAGGATACTAGCCAGGAAATGACATCATTCATACTGAATGAGATTTCCCACATCAACTAATATAATCAACATAATTCCCACAGACATGTGCAGGGTCTCATTTCTCCAGTGATTCTAGATTCTACAAAAATTGACAAGTGCCACTACCCATCACAACTGGAGGTGAGACTAAATCTCAGTTTTGAATAAAAGGAAAAGGGAAAAAATATTGTCAATTAGCCTGAGAACAACAGGAATAAAAATTCTCATTTAAATAACAGGATATGTTACTATTTTTTGCTGAACTAGCCAAGGAGTGTTAATCCTTTTGTATTCAGGAGGTAAGAATATAAAAAAAAATGCTATCTTTATTCAACAAGAGTGAGACAAAATAAGTATGCTGATTGCATTCCAGGGATGTGTTGAATGATTAAGAACTAGAACAAACCCAAGGGCTTAGGTTGAGTTTAGAGAGGAAAACGACATAGAGTTTGCTAGGCTTTTGAATTTTTTTAAACTCTCTCATATATTATATCCTGACCACAGTTTTTTTCTCCCTCTACTTTTCCTAGGACTTCTCCTAACTACCCACTCCCCAGATCCACATCTCATTCTTTTTTAAAAAAGAAAAAAGGCAGTCCTCCCAGGTATATCCACTGAACGTGGTCTAACAAGTTACAATAAAACTAGAAACAAACCTTGATATCAAGGCTGGATGAAGAGACCCAGTAGGAAGAAAAGATTCTCAAGCACAGGGAAAAGAGTCAGAGATACACTCCCTCCTACTGTTGGTAATCTCACAAGAACACCACACTACACAAACTATATAATATATGCAGAATACCTAACTCAGATTGCCACCCATAAGTCCTGCTTAGTAGACTCCGGGCTTTGTTGTCCCTCAATCCTTCCTTTCCCTATTCTTTCCCCGGCCCCACTTATTGTTTGGCTGTGGGCCTCTACATCTGGCCCCATCAGTTGCTAGAATCTATCCTCAGATGACAATTGGGACTATGTACTGACCTAGTGATATAGAGTACAACAGAATATTAGGAACCATTTTATCTACTTCCCCCACCCCAGTTTTATTCTGTACTGCCTCTGGTTCTTGGACATCCAGGCAATGTCAGGTGTGGGGGCCCTATTGTGGTGCAGTTCTCAAGTTGGACCAGTCATTGGTTGCTCATTCCCATAAGTTCTGTGCCACCATAACCCCAGTATATTTAGCAAGCAGAGCAGATGTAGAATGAAGGTTTTGTGGCTGGATTGATGTTTCAGGACCATTGCTAGGATGCTTGCCTTGTTATAGAACATGACCAGTTTCTGTTCCAAAAGTACAGGTTTTGAAGACAAATTTAGAGGAACATGACTCAGTACAGAATAAGATTTGACATATGTAGCGGGAGATATTTGAAAAAACAGTGGCGTGGCTCCACTCCAGCTAGCTCCCTGGCCGCCATTTTCCCATTCTATGTTCCCATACTGAGGCAGAGGTTCCAGCTCAGAACTGGCCCTGGCTCCCTGAGATGTTAGCATGGCTGCTGTCTCCGCTAGTGAGCGCTGTGAAGTTTATGGCTCTTAGCATGGCTCAAGGGCCAACTCTGCCACCCCATGTGGTAGATATATTCTTCCAGTTCTTGGTAGAAAGAAGACCCAATGTTTAAAGATTATCCAATAAATTTATATATTAGCAAATATTCAATACACAAGATGCCCACACAATTAGAATTGTAAACACAATCTCTAACCTTTTTAAATGAATAACTACCTGAGACTCCTAGAGACACTTATGTGTGCCCCCATCTTGCTTCTCCTCCTTCTCCTTCCTCTTCATTTCTCCTCCCAGTTCTTAGCTCCACCTATCTCTTCTACTGCCAAATCACAAGCTCCACTGCAAATACCATGAGCAGGAAAGGTCCTTCAACAGACATATACCAGTTACGATTCTACCTCAACAATCATTTAATGTTTATTAAAAAGTTTGAGTTAAATTAAAAAGTTATAATTAGCAAGTCTTTTTTATTCTTAATTCTATGAAGAATACCACATCTCTGCAAAAGAAAGTAGTGAAAAGAAAGAAAAATGAGACTATCTATGTCATATAATAAGAAGTATCAAAAATCTGAATGAATATCATTGAGCAATAAAATATCTATTGTTTATTATTATAGTGATTCTAATCAGAGCATACCTTTTTAGTTTCTAAATCAGAAGGTACAAACAGTATTTACATATAAAATTGTACTGTTTATTTTATAGCTACAGCCTAAGACTTCTAATAGATACCCCCTTTTCCCTATAGAAAATAAAGAGAAATATGTTGATAACTTTTCCAATTTTCGAGTGGAGGATTATTAAATAAAATGTTTTTCTAACTTTAAAACTAGTTAGAAATCCAATTTTTTTTAAAAAAAATCTTTTTGGCTTTTGTGAGTTATCTAAGCCTACTAATTCTGTTTTTATTCATGTATGAAATTGAAATAATGATGGGCATCTACACTTCATAGGATTATTGTAGAGATGAAATAAGATTACTTTTTAAACTAATGGACCAATGTGTATGAAATAAGTGGTGTTTCCATGTTCTTTTAATATAAATATTAAAGAACAGATAAAGGAATGTCAGCCCAGAATTTATAGAACTCAGGTTCTCTAAAGTGTTTTTTTAGGATTCTGTAAATATCAAAGCATTTTAAGTTTCATGCCTTTCTCTTCATCTTCCCTTCCTCTCACCTCCCCCTTCTCTCTCTCTCTCTCTCTCTCTCTCTCTCTCTCTCTCTCTCTCTCTCTCTCTCTCTCACACACACACACACACACACACACACACACACTTATTTCTTAAGAAGTAGCTTGTTTCAATCAACAATGTAGACTTAACCTTTCTCTACTGCAGTTGCAGGATTAGTTATTACTCAAAAGAAATTAATAGTTTTTTTTTTTTAAATAAGAGAAGACCTACAGAAACTAAGACCTGGTAGTCAGCACAACTGTATGGTTTCATACTGTTCTGTGCTAAAATACAGATTAATTTCTCCCTCTCTATCTCTGTATCTATACATATGTGTACTAGACATGTATACAAATACACATACATGTCCATCCTAAGTTTTGTGTCTACCTTACTTTATACGTGTTCTAAGACATGAAATCACTTCCAGTTCTCCTGAATTGCCATTCGGTATTATACTTTCATTCTTCATCAAAGAAAAATTCAGATCACCTATCATCAATTTATAAATTAGTTTGATCATATTTTATGGTGGGTTGATGTATTGACCATGCCAAGTACTTCTGCCTATATAGTATGAAGTATGCTTAGCTGGGATACTCAGCAGGAAAGCCTTATGCTGTTTCCCTTGTCATTTTGAAGCCAAGTTCAAATGCTAGATTTATAAAATAATAGATTTGTCACTGGTATATCCTCAAAACTCTCATTACCAAGCTACCACAGTCTCAAGTTAGACCTTGTGTTTTCAATGACTTCCAGATGAAATAAGGAAAGAAGGAAGCGAAAAGGAAGGAAGGAAGGAAGGAAGGAAGGAAGGAAGGAAGGAGGGAAAGGAGAAGAAACAATTTACGATACCTGTATATTGTCAGTTATAAAGAAACTTGTAAAAACATCGTGAATAATTTATTTAAAGATGCATTTATTATAGTCTAATTCATGTAAAGTTTATTTAAATTCTTAACTCAATATTAAAAATTAAAAATATTTTAAATTAGTTTTGATGTTCACATTAATTGGCCTTGCTGGTATTTTGCTGACTCAGAAGATGTTTTAATCTATTTTAAATTATCTTCCAAGAAACCAGTGGATTTTTCTGTGTTTTTTTTTTAATGTTTTCTTATTTATTGAAAATATATTATTTTCTCATACAATATATCTTGATTAAAATTTAACCCATTTACCCACTTAGTTTCTCCAAACACCCCTGCCATCCAGATTCCCCACTTTCTGTCCTCTGATTAGAAAAGGATAAGCTTCCAGTAAATAAGAGATAACAACCATCACATAGATGTAGGAGACGGCAAATGAACAGAATAAAAGAGCTCAAGAGAAAGCATGAGTGGCAGAGATCCACTTGTTCACATACTCAGGCTCACATAAACCTAGGACCTGTGTACAGAGCTGTGTTGGCTATGTGCCTGCTGCTACAGGTTCTTTAAATTCATATGAGATTTGTGCACATGTATGCATGTATGCACGTTTATTTAGAGAGCCATTTTCTCCTGGTGTAAATTATCTCCCCTGGCTCTGACATTCTTTCTGCCTTCTCTTCCAAGGGGTTGCTTGAGCTCTGAGGGAAGAGATTTACTGAAAACATTGTATATGTGATGTGTTTCCCATGTCTGTCTGTCTCTCTGTCCCCTCCCATATATATATATATATATATTATATATATATATATATATATATATATATATATATTTGCATATGTATATATATGCAAAAATATTGCTGTGGGTCTCTGGGTGTTTGTATTTGTTCCCAGACACTGATCTATGAATTTAGCATAATACCATTAGATGTAATTTTATCACTAATTTTTTTTGAAGACTAGTATATTGGATTTTACCCTAGGTCTCTGGGCTATTCTTCTAAGTCAACCAATTAGTGTCATATATCAGTTCCACCTCATGGAATAGGTCTTACATCAAATTACATGTTGGTTGGTTACTCCTACAAGCTTTGTGCCATAATTGCCTTAGTATATTTAGCTTCCAGGTCAGCATTGTTGACCAGAGATTTAGGGGCAAAGGTTCTATAAAGATCAACTTGACATCTCCATAATTAATGAGTTGTTAGGGTGTTATCTTCAGCAATGGGGCCTTGCTATAAGTTTACAAAATGCAACATACTGTTTTGATTACAGCCAGGGTATTTGGGGGATTCCACAGGACCTCCTTTTGGCAAACAACTCAACTGGATATCATGCAACCAGAGTACTGGAATCTCTCTTTGGGGAGAAGAAATGGCCAGTTGGGGCTCCATTTCTCCCATTATTTGGAGACCACACCAGGATCACCTTCATATGTTTTAGAAAGTTTTCTTTGCAGTAGCTTTTCATACCATCCCTCAAATGCCCCTCAATTTTGTGTCTCCCAAGATTCCCACTGTACCACCCATTTCCACTCCTTCCTCTACTTATAATCTTGTTCTGATTTCCTTGCCTGAGTTCCCCCATAAAATCCTACTTCCTACTCTCAAAGAAATTCATAAGCTCCCCTAATCACTTGCTTTAGACCTAATATCAAAGGATCTATGTATTGTAGCTCGTTTGTCATTTATTTAAAGACTGATATGAACATATAAGTGAATATATACATATTTTTTGAGTATGGGTAACCTCACTTAATATATATATTTGAAATTTTCATCATATTATCTTTTATTTTAAAAAAGCCTGAGTAACACTCCATTGTGTAACTGTACCACATTTTCTTTACTCATTCATGTGATGAGGGTCATCAATGTTGTTTCTCACTATTCAGCAAGTGTTCTCATAATAGGATGAGCGTCTTTGGATACATATATATATATATATACTATATATATATATATATATAATATGTGTGTTGTGTGTGTGGTGTGTGTGTGTGTGTGTGTGTGTGTGTGTGTGTGTGTATTATAGTTAAACTTTAAGATAAAAAGATAAATGGTTCCCATATTTTTTGAGAACTACCAGATTAATTTGATAGTATCTGTACAAGTTACAAGTTCATCCTCACACTAGAAATGGAGGAGTCTTCTTCACCAACATGATCTATCACTTGTGTTAGCCATTTATTCAGGTGTAAGATGAAATCTCAAAGTAGTTTTGATTTGCATTTCCCTGATGGTTAAGAATGTTGAACATATCTTAGTTGTTTTTGAGCACTTGAGTTTCCTGTATTGAGGTTTGTTTCAATCACTATTCCATGTTTAATTGCATTTTTGATGGTCTAGTTTCATGAATTCTTTATATATTTTACATATTAGATCTTTATTGGATGGTGAGTTGGTAAACATATTTTCAAATTTCATAGGCTGACACATTGTCTGAGTGACTGTGTCCTTTGCCCTACAGAAGCTTTTCAGTTTCATGAGATAACATTTATTAATGATTGATCTTTGTGCTTGTGCTAACTGTGCTCTGTTCAGGAAGCCTTTTCTCATGCCAAGGATTTCAACGGTTATCTCCCATTTTCTCTTCTATCACTTTCAATGTATGTTGTTTATGTTGACTTCTTTGATCCATTTGGTGTTGAGTGCAGAGTGATAAGTATGGATCTACTTGCATTCTTCTACAGGCAGACATCTAGATTACCAGCACAACTTGCTGAAGATGCTGTCTTTTTTCAGTGTGTATTTCTGGATTGTTTATCAAAAATCAGGTTTCCATAGGTATGTGAATTGTATCTCAGGCTTCCATTCAATTCCACTGATAAACATGTCTGTTTTAATGCTAATATATTCTGTTTTTATTATTTTAGTTTGGTAGTACATCTTGATAGAACATACAGTTATATATACCAGTTCTTTATTGTTTAGGATTCTTTTTTACTATCATTTTTTAATGTTTCTATATGAAGATTAGGATTGTTCTTTCAAGGTCTGTAAAGAATTGTGTTGGTATTTTAATGGAAATTATATTGAATCTATACATTGCTTTTGGTAATGAGCATTTTTACTATATTAATCCAACTGATTCATGAAAGTGGGAGATTTTTTTTCATCCTCTGACATCTTTTTTAAATTTCTTGATTCAAAGACTTATAGTTTGTCTCATATTAGACATTCATTTTCTTGTTTAGAGTTACCATCAGGGTATTTTTTAATGTTATTAGAGGCTGTTGTGAAAATTTTGTTTCCTTGATATTTTTTGTAGTTTCTGGATTGCTTATATATAGGATTGTTACTAAATTTTGCATTCAGCTACTTTGCTGCTAGTTTTTATCAGTTGTACAAGTTCTTAAGTACAATTTTCAGGTCAGTTATGTATACTCTCTTATCATCTGTAAGTAAATATATTCTGACTTCTTCCATTCCAATTTCTATCTACTTGATTTCTTTCAGTTGTCTTATTACTCTGGCTAGAACTTCAAGTACTATGTTGATAAAGTATAAAGGAAGGGAACAATCTTGACTTGTTCCTGATTTTAGTACAATTGCTTGCAGGTTTTTTCATTCAAGTTTGTTTTGGCCCTGGGCTTGCTCTAAGCATCTTTTTCATGATGAACTGTATCCCTAGTTATCCTTAACCTCTCCAAGATTTTTATCATGAGTGAGCATGATCATGTAGTTTTTATCTTCTAGTTTGTTTATATGGTAGATTACATTTATTGATCTTTGTATATTGTATTAGCCTTGCATCTCTGGAGACGAAGTCACTTGATCGTTATGAGTAATAGTAGTTTTGATGTATTTATTCTTGGATGTAGTTTCCAAGTATTCTCTAGAGTATTTTCAACTATATTCATAGGAAAAAAAATTGGTCTAGAATTCTCTTTTGTCCTTGGGTCTTTATGTGGTTTTGTAACCAGGGTAACTGTGGCCTCATAAAGTGAATTAAGCAGTGTTTCTTTTGTTTCTACTTTGTGGGATAATTTGAGGAGTGTAACATTAACGGTCCTTTAACAATCTGGTAGAATCTTGTGCTAAGCCATCTGTTCCTGGATTGTTGTTGTTGTTCAAGAGACTTGTTTTGTTTGCTTAACTTTTTATTGATTCTTTATGAGTTTCATGTCCTGCACCACAAGTCTTACTCATCTCTCTGTACTCCCATAGTTCTTTGTTCTTGCAACCTTCCCATAAAATAAAAAGCACACAAACAAACAAAACATGGATAAACATCTCATTGTGAAAGTTCTAGTACATTACATAGTCATATCCCATACATCTTCACTTGCACATCCTCATTGCAATGAGTCATTGGTCTGGTTTCGAAGTCTCTGGCTTCTGTGATACCATCAATATGGGATTCTCACTGTGGACTCCAGTCATTTATACTGTTGTTGACCAGTGTCATGGAGATCCTGCAGCTTTGGATCAGCAAGTTGGTCCTTTTACATGTCCTAAACTTTCAAATATGATATATATTTTTGGATGGGCTAACTCAGAGGCCTGGATCTGGGTGGAAACAAAGTTGTTCAGCATACCTGCTTTCCCTTGGCATCACCAGGATGAGCTCTCCAGAGCTGCTCAGTCTAGATCACACAGTGCTGTCATCTGCAGGAGGCAGAGTCAGGTCTCCTCCCATCAGGCCCTCAGCACTGAGTACTTCTAATGACTGCTTCTATCTTCTATTTCACTAAGGGTTATAGGTCACATTAAAGGGCAGATCTGATCTTGATTTAATTTTGGTAAATCATATCTATTCAGAAAATTATCCATGTATTTTAGGTTTTCCAATTTGGTGGAGTACAGGTTTTAAAGTATGCCCTTGTGATTTCTGGATATCCTTGGTACCTATGGTTAGGCTGCCCTTTTCAAATCTGACTTTGTTAATTTAGACATTCTCTTTCTGTTTTTTAGTTAATTTGGATAAATGCTTGTCAGTTATATTTATCTCTTTCAAGACCAGCTTTGTTTCACTGATCCTTTGTACTGTTGTTGTCTTTGCTTCTATTTTATTAACTTCAGTCCCAAATTTGTTAATTTCTTGCTCTCTACTTATTTTACTTGTGATTTATTCTTTTTGTTGTAGGGATTTCAGATATGGCCTTAAGTAGCTAGTACAAAATATCTCCAGTTTTTTTTTTTTTAATGTAAGCTCTTAGTGCTATGAACTTATCACTTAGCACATTATTCTTCGTGTTTCATAAGTTTGTGTGTGTTATGTGTTAATTTTCATTCAGTTTGTAGAAAGCATTTATTTCCTTATTATTGCATTGACTCATTTTTTTTTTCTTCAGTACACTGCTGTTCTGTTTCCATGTATTTGTAAGTTTCCTATTGTTCCTCTTGTTGATAACCAGTTTTAACCTATGGCAGTATTACATGATGTAGGGAGTTATCTGTTGCTAGTTGCTTTTTATACAAGCACATAGTCAATTTTAAAGAAAGTTCCATGAGGTATACAGGACAAGGTTCTTTTGTGTTTGAGGGAAATGCTCTTTAAATATCTATTATGTTCATTTGATTTATAAGTTTCGGTTAACTCCAGTGTTTATTGGTTGAGATTTTTTTCCTAGCTGACCTGCTTATTGGTGAGAGTGAAGCATTGGCATTTCTGTTAGTACGTAATATAAGCCTTACTTATATTAGTGTTAGTGTGTAAAGGTTAGTACATGATATAAGCCTTACTAATATTTATTTTACAAACTTGGGTGCCTTTGTATTTGATGCATAGATATGAAGACTTGAAACGATAGCTCTGTGGACTTTTTCTTTGATGAGTATTTAGTGTTCTCTCCTATCTCTTCTTATTATTTTTGGTTTGAAGACTATTTTTTGTAGATATTAAGATGTCTAAACTAGCTTGATTTTAGGTCCGTTTGTGTGGAATGGGTTTTTCCTGAGGTTAACCTCTGTGCTTGATGTTGAGCTATATTTCCTGAACCTCCGAAGTGTGGATCCTGTTATTTCAACTATTTATTCTGTTGGTCTATTTCTTTTTATTAGGTAATTGAGACCATTGATGTGGAGAGCTACCAGTGACCAATGATTGTTGTTTCCTGTTATTTTGGTATTGCTGATGGTGATGTTGGTGATGGTAATGGTGATGGTGGTGTGTGTGTTCAGGGGTGTTGAGGTATATGTGTGTGTACAAGTATGTGAGTGTGTGTTTCCATGTTCTTATTTTCTCTGGTTCAAGAGTATTTGTTTCTTGTGTTTTATGCTTATAGTTAACGTCTTTTGGTTGTAGTTCTCATTCTAGCACCTTTATAAAGGGCTATTTTATATAAATATTGTTTATATTTGGCTTTGTCTTGAAATATCTTATTTTCATTATTTAGTCTGGGCTATTATTCGCATGATAATCTAGGCTGGTATATGTTTTCTCTTAAAGTTTGATGATTATCTGTCTACTGCCTTTAAGAGTGTCCATTGAGAAATGAGATATAGTTCTAATAGGTCTTCTTAATATGTTACTTGTCTTCTTTTATTCTTTCAGCTTTTAATAGTCTTTCTTTTTTCTGTATGCTTAATGTTTGATTATTATGTAACCAGGGGATTTGCCTTTCAGTACAATCTACTTTGCATTCTGTTTATTTTTGTACCTTTATAAACATCTCCTTTAACCTAACAAAAATTTCTTCTATAATACTTTTGGAAATGTTTTACAGATCTTTGATCATGTTTTCTTTCCTTTCTGTATTCCTACTATTCTTAGTTTTGTTTTTCATAGTGGATGTCACAGTTTGTCTTGAGTACTATATATTCACATGCTGAATTTTGTGCTCCAAGATAAGGTACATGGGCATTGTATTAAAAAATATGCTGTAAGAATGTTGTCCACTAATCTCTGACTGGGAAGAAAAAGATAGTGTTTGTGACTTGGAAGGATCAAGAAGGGGGTCTCAAGTTTGGACCAGATAGGTTAGAGGAGGGGAAAGGAAAAGTAGAGAAGGAGATTGGGTTGTCATATGGCAGGATGAACCATAAGGATAGACCCTGAGCAAGTGGTCAAGAGAAACTCATCCTGAGGACACAAGTGGAACAGAACAAGGCTCAGTAGGCAAGAAATATGACATTTATCTGATTATAATATCTCAGAACCTGCCTAGCATAGTGCCAGCAGCTTGTTAATAAAAATATTATGTCTCTGTGCAGGGAAGATTTTCTGAATGTTTTGTGTCAGGAATTTTTTAGCGTTAATTTTTTGGCTGATGTAGCAATGTTTTCTATTGTTCTTAATTTTTGAGATTCTCTTTTCTAACTCTTGTATTCTATTGATGAAAAGATGCCTCTGAGGTTCTAGTTCATTTCTATATCTTTCATTTCCAGAATTTCTTCAGTTTTGGTTATCTTTATTGATTCTATTGTCATTGAGCAGTTTTATTCATTTCTTCTTAGTGTCTATTGTGTTATCTTCAATTATTCCAATGATGTATTCACTCCCTTTTTAAGGACCTTTATCTTACTCATAGACAGACTGTTTTAAGAACTTTTCCTTGTGCTTCAGGTATGTTGGCATATTTAGGGCCCTCTGTGGTAGGTTTGCTGGATTGTGGTAAAGACCTATTTTCCTGGCTATTATTGGGATTTATGCTTACAGCCATGATATCGGAGATTGGAAAGATTATATTTCTAGGTGCTGATATCTAGCTTTGTCTATGTTGTATGTTTTGTTTTATGTTTCTGCTTTTTAGTGAGTTTGGTGGTTTAGAGTTTCCAGTTAGAAAAGTTTCTCTGGACTTGATAGGTTTGTTCATTGGAGTTTTTAGGTAAAATTTGTTTTAGTATTGGGATCCAATACTTAGGGATATGGATATTCTAAGGGTCTTGTTGTATTCATTGAAGGAAGAAAGCAAATGTTTTCCATGAAGATCTGCTTATTTACTCTCCTTGGGTTGAGGCATAGAGTGAGGACAGGTTACACCAGGACGATCTGCTATAATGGCTATTAGATTTGGTGGCTGGATAAAGCAATGAGTTGTGGTACAGGTGGTTAGGAGATGAAAGTCTGTTGATCAATAGTAGATTGTGGGAAAGAGGGAAAGGAAGACTCCTGTAAGTGTTCAGTTGCAAAACTAGGAACTCAGGTTTGGATTTGGAGGAAAAGTGGGAGAAGTGAAAGATTTAAGTTAGTTTATCTGTTTCACTGGCCTGGTCAGCTTGTACCAGGGAATGCCTGAAAAAATTCAATAATAGGAGGAATTCAGAAAAGGAAGGTAAGAGGAGAAAATTTTGTGATTACTTGTGAATAGGGCCAGAGAGGAAAGGGACACTACAGCAGGTGCTCTGTTACAGAGCTGGAAGTGATACTGAGTGATTGGATCTGAAAGAGCAGAAGAAGAGATGAAGATCTTCCTATGCTTCCTTTATTAACTAAATTCATTTTTGAAAATTTTGTGCATATTGAATAATTGAAATAATTGGTCTCTTCCCCATTTTCTATTACCTCTCCAACCACCACAAATTTCTAGCTTGTTCTCCCCTGTAGATATTGTTCCTACGTTTCTATTTATTTTTATTTTATGACACACTGATTGTCTATTTGTCTATAGGTTCAAAGCTGTCCATTGGATCTCAGAACATTCAGCAGTAGGTTGACAACAATTCAAGATGATTCCTGTTTATCCAGACTCTGTCAGTAACTAATAGTTCAACAAAAATAGGCCTTCATCCTAACTTTCTAGATTTTTGAAAATTACCCAACCAGTGGGAAGTTTCCATCAGAGTTCTTGCTTACTTTCTCCATGTGTTGGTATTGAGTATATGATGGTTTTGGCAGTACATTTGGAGGACAATGAAGAAGATTGATAAGAACCTATACTGTACTGGGGGGGACCTATGAGGTCTCTTTAATCAATGACTGCTACAGGTATTCCATACACCTAGCACTGGGAATTCTGTTTAGTAATCCACTGGATTCTACACTGGGTACATCCCACTTAAACTTTCAGATCCCCTGTGAGATCCTTCTCTACTTTCCTTTTACCTATGTTCTACTTCTAGAACTCTAATTTCAGTTGGTCCATAATATCAATTCAATTCTTAGTCAACAGAAGCTATAACTTTAATGTAAAACTTTAAGTGGAGTTGATTAATATTTTTAGAAAATTGTAACACAATAACATGTTAGTATTGGTTTTATGTCAAAGTGTAATTTTTTTATGTGCTGACATCATTTAGGATTACACATGAGACTGAAGTGACCAAAGCATAATGACATTTCCTGCAACATCTGGTGAAATCATCAACCTTGAGTAATAATACAAAGTTTGCAGCTTAATGGTTTTGCAATTGCTGCTACTCCAGAATCTGGTACCTCATGGTAATTTACATTCTGAGTGAAAACCAAGTTGAATTTACTTGGTCATACTGGATATTGAAGGCTTAATTATCCACAGGCTTCAATTGTACTGAGAAGCTCCAGGCAGCAAAGTTGGGTTGACTGATATCATCTGTGGACACTTCTGACAAGGAGATCCACACACCAAAGGACTATTATCTATCACTTCTACACTGTAGTGGAACTGACCTACAGATGGACTCTTCCACTTTTGCATTCTATAAAACCCCAAGACACTTACTTCTATGTGCGTAGTCTCATTTTAGAGAGACTATGCATCTTTAGTTCTTCTAATTAAAGAATAATTCTGTTTCTGGAGATTCTTTCTGTTTTCTTTTATTTTGCACATAGCCTATATTGGTCCTGATCTACAGAGATGATGTAAAAATTTTAAATATATTCTGAAATATTTATTTTCACAGTGTGCTGGATATATTTCTTGTTCATCTATTCAAACAAATATTCCACTTGGTAAATTTTAAAGATAATTTGTTTAATATATACAATATTAAACCATTTCTTTCCCACTGTTATATACTGGGCTAAATGCATTTCTCACATATACAGGTTCACTTTTTACTCTGTGACTGTTTATTTCAATAAAAACAACTTCAGAAATTCAAGCATCTCTACCACTCAGCTAAATTTACTTCTAGAAAAGCTGTAAGATTCTGTTCTCAGTTTTCATTCATAAGAACTCAATTTTCCTATCAATGATTTCACTGTAATCTATTTTATGGAGGTGAAATCTTTCCAGAATAAAAGCTTTTAATAAACAGCAGAGAAAGGCTCACTGAAACACTGTGGCTAATGGGGCCAGACCTAAACAGACTAACCTTAAAGGTGCCTCTGGAGAACCAAAATTTCAACCTTTATTTACTACCTGCTTTTTCATTGCATTGACAAAATACTTGATAAGAAGAATTTTAAAAATGAAAGGTGGAATTTGGATATCAGTTCCAGGAGACACTATCCATCAATGATAAATTGTGGTGGCCAGAGAAAGCAGCTGGCCTCACTGTTTCCATGATCAGGGAGCAGAGAGACATGAATATTGAAGATTAGATTGTTTTCTCCCTTTCAGTCAGAATATATAGGACCCTAGCCCATGGAATAATAGCATGAACATTTAGGGTATGTCTTTACATCTTAATGAACTGAATTTAGGTAATTCCTTACGTGCAGTACAGATGCTTGTAATTTTGAGAATTCTAGATCCTAAGCATAAAGGGAACAATTTAAATGAACAGTAATTTTAGATATGACAATTTTTTGTAGCAATATTCACCTATAGCAGCAAAACATACATCTCGACTACATAGCTAGAACTGTAGACAGCACTAAACCCTTGATTGTAATGCCTTTTCTGTTTTAGCTAACTACATACAAAATGGTGTGAGCATATTTTAATAACAATAGTGAAGCAGTTATGAATAACATTTTAATTGTTCCCATATATCCTGACAATATTTGCTTTGATTATTTTTACTTTTCTTATCAAGTCAAGTATTTTTAACTTTTTTATGGTTAACATATGATAGCATCTGATGTTATATCTGGATTGTAGGTACCATGATTCTTGCATTTGAGGACAATTTTTAATAAAATAATGAGTAACCTGAACATATGCATTTGCTATGAAGTACACATGGTTGATCTGATAAGAAAAGGTTGGCTAAGAGATGAGTGGCTAGTACATCTAGGAGACTATGCTGAAAGAATAGTTGATTCAGACCTGAACATAGTAGGCTAATGCCAAGTTTTATCACAGTATTCAAAGTGATATGCAATTTAAAATTATTTCTTAAATTTTCATTAATATATTTAGATCTTTAAAAATAGCTAGTAGGATATTATATTTTCCTTTGAAAGTATTTAATCATGTTATTTTGTTTCAATATTTCTTGTTTCAAATATAATGTTATTTTCAATGCATGCTCCCAAGGTCCTCAGTGATAAGATATTTTATAAACACCAGCAGTTTTATTCTTTTTTTTTTTTAGTAAGTTTTTCAGGATTCCTCCTGCACACTTATAATTGTTTATGTTAATTAACAAGAATAATACACTTGTTGTTATTCTTGATGTATTTTAGACTGATCAACATACCCCTTCCTTTGGTCACAATGATTATACTTTGTGTGAATACATGCATCATCCCATTTCTACTATGTCACAAATTTACCTCCAACAAAGAGAAAAATACACTTCAGAATTTTCCTGTGTTAGTCCATTTGGGGTATTCTCCTGGAATGCCATATACTGTGCAGCTTATACAATAGGCTAATTGATTGTGATTTTGGAACCTAGAAGGTCTGAAATCATGGTGATGGTGTTTGCTGTTTAGGATAATTTGCTTGATCCTTCTTATAGCTAGAGAGTGAAAAGATTCTCTGGACATGGCATTGCTAGTTTGAATGTGAAGTGAACATGACCACTTGTTCCCAGAAGATGGAGTGGTTTGGGAAGGTTGGAGAACTTTATAGCTGGCTGAAGTTGATCATTGAAATCTGCCTTGAAAGTGACAGCCACTTCTGGTTCTGGGCCAAACTCTATTTCCTGCTTATAGGATGTGAGGACATTTACCATACAACTCTGCCATTATGAACACAATGGCACAGTTTCCAAGCCTTGCCACCAAATTAGAATGTATTTTCATTGAGCGAGGCAGAAGAAGTCTTTCCTCATTTAAATTTCCTTTCTTTATTTTCCAAGAAAAGAATATTGAATTCTATTTACTCACTTTGGGTATGCTGTGTACATTCAAGATAGGTTTTAAGTGTTTACACCACACACACACACACACACACACACACACACACACACACACACAAAGTAAAATCTATGTGAGGTGATAATTACTGTAGAATAATCACAAAATATTTAAAAACCTCATAAATATATAGTTATTCTGCTAGTGGGTTTTTCTAGCATGTTTTTATTGATTACTTGGAAATTTCACAAAATATACCCCAATTACACACATTTCACAGTCCTACTAGGTCAAACTCCCACACTTATGACCTACTTCCCACAAAAGGATAAGAAAAATATATACCATTAGTGAGCCTGTACACTCACTAGAACATCTGGAACATAGTCAAACATAGTCAAACACCCAGTGGCAATTCCCTTAATGAAAAGTGAGTCCATCCTCACCTCAACCAATGCCAGAAGCTATGAACGATGAAGAGCTGCATTTCAGTAGCCCTATCACAACTTTTAAAAATTCTCTTCAATGGCTTCCTATCTAGACTATTTCTTTGGTGGGGGCAGTGGGGAGACCCCTTCCCCCATGCCCTACCTTTGACCCAAAGCTTCTCTCACACTTTTCATCTCCATCCTGTCATCCATTCATGTTTCACTTTTCCCTTTTGCTGCTCACTTATGGCTCATTCCACCATTGTTCCCTCCTCTCCACCATATATTTGTTCATTGACATGGCATTGCAAACTGCAATGTGTCAAACAGTGTAATTTTTTTTGCCCCAAACAGCAAAAACTCATTGCAAGGAGTTCAAGGCTTCTTGTTTGTGACACATCATAAATCCCGGGCCATTGCTGAGGTTTGTCTTGGATATATTGTTGTTGTGAAGAGGGTTAGCTTGTGGCTAGGCATGGCATCTGGAGGCAGAATCCAAGAAAGTTCTGGGCTGCCACACACCTCACACTCCTCAGCTGCCATGCTGCTCACTTGCAGCCAGCAGGACCTACCATCTATCTCTTCCCAGCAGGGAGAGCAGCAGTGGCAGCTTCAGGCTGCCTGCAGCTTGAGGACTATCGGCAAGCACTGACCCTGTGCAACAACGCTGTGTTCTTTGTCTTAATTTGAAGAAAATATAAAGTTTTGTATGATAAGCAATTAATACATAGTTATTTAAATATATACAGGAATGTAAGCTAGTGTTAGGTAGCTTTGCACTTGTTGTTGTTGTTATTATTATTAATTATTATTATTTTTATTAAAACTCTTGAGACTTACCAAGAGGCTAAACTAGCTTACAGAGGTGTAAAACAACTTCAGGGTGCAGAAGTGCTTCAGTGTTAATGGGAGTGTTAAGAATGACTTAAAGAAAAATTTATGTACAAATAAAATATATTTAGACATGTTCATCCTCTATGGACCCATTCAACATCCTCTCAGAATTTCTATTAAAAATTTTTCCCAACTGCCTTTTTTCCAGTTTTTGTTTTTTCATAATCTACTGAGTGCACTTTGCATCACTGTATGTGCATGAGTGTAGAATGTCATTCCACAGGGTTTGACAACAACAATGAAGAAAAACTCCTTCACCCAGCAGCCATTGACTTCCAATATTTTCTCCACTAGAATTGGAAGCCCACGGTTTTCTGTCTCTCCATTCTAGAACTTTGTCTGATTTCATATTTTGCAGTTCTTAAAGCAATGGTAGTTGCTATGAGTTTATAAGTACAATGGCCTTGTCTTTTCTAGAAGGCATTATTTATCAGCAATATTCAACAAACATTAGCTCTAATAATCTTTCTAGCACCTCTTCTGCAATGTTCCTCGAGCCATTAGCCAGGGTAGTGTAGATAGTATAAATGTATCATTTAGATTGAGTATTTTCCAAGCATCTATTCTCTGAAACTTGACTGCTTGCATCTATGTTATTTATTTATCTTCTGCAAAGAAGTTTCTCTGTTGAGAAGTAAAAGTTGCACTAATGTATGGGTCAAAGTATGTAGAAAGAATTTCATAATGTCTTCTGAGGAAAATAATAGTAGGTGTCATGACTTCACCAGCCTTGGGTTCTTAGTCAAGTTTCCAGTATCAGGCATGGGTTGCCTTCTGCAGAATGGAACAGGGGAAGAAGAAGGATAAGACTAAAAATAAAAAACACTAAGTGTATTTGAAGAAACAATATGAAGAACTGCTGTTTCACAGCTATTCTCAGACCAGTGGCAAGTGCAGAATACCCCTATTTAAGTTGCTGATCAGGGCATGCCCCAGAGACCCTTGCCCTAAAAATATGATTATTCACATTGTTTATCATATAGATAAAGATAACACACAGTATCACCACTGGACATGGATAAATAAATTACTACAACAAAAGTAACAGGAGGTAGACATGGCCTGAAACTCCACCCTGTGAGGATTCATTAAACTTTTGTTTGCTGTGAAGACAAAAGGAGTAAAACAAACTACAAAGTGAAAATGAAAGACAAGTGAAGATGAAATTGAAAATGATGATGCAGTCGGTGATAACCAGTGTTATTGGAAATTGGCACTCCAAATGTGAAATATACAATCTGACTGCTTTTTCACACCTCAGACAAAACATGATAAATTCCAGATGGACTACAGATCTCAGTGACTAAAAGTATCTTCCAAACTTTAAAAAGAATAAACAATGGAATAGGAAAATGCTTCTCCCATCCTGTTTCCTCCTCCTCCTCCTCCTCCTCCTCCTCCTCCTCCTCCTCCTCTTCCTCCTCCTCCGGCTGCTTCCCTTCCTCCTCTTCTTCTTATACCTCCTCCTTTTTTGATACAGATCCTGGATAATTCCAAACTGTCCTTGAATTGCAATTCTGCTTTTTCAGCATCACTGAAATAAATATTCAGTGAAAAGTATCCTTCAGTGCAAAAATTCCATTTCTGAGGAATGTACCCTCTGAAATTATTGTAGAGGTATATGTGAGGAAGTATCTATAAATGGACAGAACAGTTAATGAAACACTTGTAAAATGTGCTATTGTGCATCAATCAAGGAATGAATAAATGCAGTGAATTAGACTTGTGTGCAACACTAAGAGAAATCTCAAGACACAACATCCTTTTCATGTACAAAAGCAGTTGCAGATATATATGTAAATATGTATATATATATTAATCTTTATATGTGTAATATATTATGTATGCATATATAGAGTATATAACATAGAATGTCATGTATTAGTGTGGATTGCAAAGGTACATGTATTCGTAATAGTTGTCTTGGGGTAGAAGGAAGATACAAAGAAACTTTAAAATTTGATCATAATTTTATGATTTATCTTATTCAAGTCATTTATAAGGTCAGTTTAAACAAGGTAATCATATTTATTGTATTATTGTATGTCAAAATCTTTTATAACAAATATCATATATGCTCTAAAAGTGCAATTCTAACAGGAAGAGAAAAAAGAATCCCAAGCAAGATGGCAATATGGTCTTCATTTTAAAGCTAATGGTTATCACATTCTGTCTCAGAATAGAACTTTCTGCATATATATATATATATATATTATATATATATATATATATATATATATGCTTTATTAAACATGAAGCAGACTTTATCCCACAGGTTTACTTCAAATATATTTTAGAATACAAAATCAAATGAAAGATGGAATTTATTTTAATTTTGATGAAGACACTACAACCTTTTTTATTTCTTCTAGGTCTAATGACAAACCAAAGTTTGACAACACTCTACCCTGTTAATAGGTTAATAGTTTAATAGACTTATTTACAGAGCATAGGTGAATTGTTTCAACACAGGAATGTGTGTGATTCAAAAGGAACTTCATGGGATAGTCTTTACACTGCACTGAGGATGATATCTCCCATAAACTTCTTCCTCTAGTCTTTCAAGGCCTACATACTCTAGCCCCGCCATGAGATCCTGAGGCTATGTGCAATTATGGCAGAACTGCAAACACTTTGCAGAAAAGGCTGAGTATATAGGTGAGGGTCCAGTGACCTTCACATTCCTTTCTTCTAGTAGGGAAGGCCATGGCCCACAAGGCCCAGCTCTGGTGATCATTTGTAAACAGACATAGCTGGTTTTATGAAGATAGCCAATATTCTGCTGGGAGGATCAAGCCTTACAACACTCTTATTTTTTTTCATCTTTTATTTCCTAGTAACCATGATTATGACTCTTTTTTCTAGAAATAGACAAATCCCGAGGATTACAAATTCTGAAGATTTCCTTCTCTTCCCTGTACTTCTCAATTCTGGATGATTTCTATACAAGAGAATTTCTTGCTTACTTTAGTGACTATATCCTTTTAAATTTCTGTGTCAGCAGGCCAAGCTCATCTTGTAATACAGTTGAAATAATCAATATCAATGTTTATGTGTCACAGACAAGTAACTAATATTCAACAGAAAAACTACACATGATCAATAGGAGACACAGAATGAAGTGTAGACTGGGACTTCTTTCTTTGAAGTCTGGCTCTTTGCATTTCCCTACTAGGCAGGAAAAATCAGACTCAAATCTAAATTACTCATACAAGCAGTAACATCTTTGTGAGTGCTGATGCAAATTTAGAGCACATGGAAACATTTTACCATGTCTGGTGAATTTCTTCTCAGATTCACACGAGGAGAGAATTTTAAAATATGCTTCTATATCAGTTCTCATGCTGAGCCTAATGAAAGGTTATGTTACTGTAGACTTGACTTATTAGAAGATAACATTTGACCCCAGGTTTCAGAGCCTGATGGATGCAAAACAATGCTATTGTGTTGAAAAAGAATTAATTTTGTTTTCTCTGTTTTCTAAAGAGGATAATGTCAGACATGAGGGCATTGAGAGAGTTAACTCAATAACATCCCAAAAATAATGCCTTAAAACATTTTCACTCAGAGAAAGAAATATAATTCATTGAAGCAAGAAGAGGTATTTTTTTTTTCTTTCAAGCCATGATTCACAACCAAGGCAGAAATTCTTTACCTGGAAAGCACTTTATCTTTTGTTGAGTGTATTAAAACAAAATATGTGAAACATTAAATTCTATTTTTCTTCCTGCAACAATTCAAGAAAGACACTTAACCCCTATAGTACTTCAGCTGGAGCTGATGATATGCTCTATTACAGATGTGTTCAGAGAAAATCAAACTGCCAAGAAAGCTGGTGTGGCGAAGGAACTTGAATAAGAACATTTTCTTGCTCTGGGAACTGGTATCAATAGAATATAAAATAAACAAGCAAAACAAACAAAATATTTTTAAAAACCTGTTAAAAATAAAAACTGACACTTCTGTTTGCCAGAAAATGTGTTTACAAAGTTACAGAGCACAACTCAAACTAATCATAGTTCTAAGTCTAGTATGAAAATCACTTCTGTTTGTAAATCACATTTATAAAATTGATGTTAATGGAGGGTATGGGAACTCTGTGTCACAGAAGGAATTCAGTGTGATTGTTGTGTGTTTTGGCACCCTTCAAAGGTACTTTCATGAGATACCATTTTGATGTTAAGAACAATTTATACAAATTAGGCTAGCAACTCTGATAGTCGCTTTACTGAAGTGTACCTGACACTAAACTGCAGTTTTTCTGGGATGTGCAATATGACATCAATGTCCAAGGATTTATCAATACTATCAACCTATTGAATATGTTCATTGTAGCCAGTGTCTCCCGTACCCATCTAGTGAATGTCTGTCTCTCTGTCTTATCCTTTGGTAAGCTACTGATCTGTTGGATATATATTTTAATTATTTTATATTTTCTTTAATTATTCATTAATTGTAACTATAGATTATGTTTTTTTCTCTTTGGTACAACATTATAACTACCATGGTTGAATGGTTTTACAAGATTAAAACCGCCATGGTAGAGTGGTTTTTCTTTAAGACATATGTTTTGGCTCAGTATAGCATAACATTTTTTGATTATTTTTAAGACGTAAAAAGCTACCAAACTGTACCTGAATACAGTTGTTTAATTTTAAATTCTTACCATTTTGAATGTGAAGTATGAAAGTCACCTCATTACAATATTTGCTACAAGAAGTACTAACTTTGGGCAGGAATGCATTACTTTTTGTCGAATTGATTTTGTGCATGTGTACCTGTGTGTGTGTGTGAGTGTGTGTGTGTGTGTGAGTGTGTGTGTGTGTGCGCGCGCAATATCTGGCTGTTGGCCTCTATATTTGTTTTCATCTGCTGCTGGAAGAAGCTTCTCTCATGATGGCTAAATAAGTCACTGATCTAAAAGTATAGTAGATTATCACTTAGAGTCATTTTATTACTATATTTTATGTTGTTTTGTTTTAGGCCATTCTTATTTGGTTGTACACTAGGTCCCTGGACTATCTATTCTTATCTTCTTGGTTATTCAAGTATTGTTGCAAATATGTTCAACCTCATGGAGTGGGCCTTCACTTACATCAGACATTTGTTTGTCACTCCTACAAGCTGTGTGGCACTATTGCCCTAGTATATTTTACATGCAGGATGACATTGTAGATCCAAAGGTTTGTGGATAAGTTGGTGTTTATGATTCTTTGTAGCATACAAAGTATCTTCCAGTACAAAAGACTCTAGAACATAGGAGTGATGGCTCTATATAAGTACCATCTCAACTGCTCCATGGTCAATTAATTGTGTAGCAGTGGTCTTCAGCATATACCTGTCTACATAAGCTAAATAAACTGTTAGTTTATGTAGAACACCCTATAGTCCAGAAAACAGCCTGGGTTGTTTCAGGGGCCCAGAGGGAGTGGTTGTGTTTTCCTGGGACCTCTTTCTTCCAACACTCAATTAGGTATAATCCAATCTTAGTACTGGAGGCTTCATTTGGGGACAAGAAATAGCAAGTTTGGCTATGCCTTCCCCATTATTTATCTATTTTTTAGATCCCAATATCTTGATGGCTTTTTCCATTGATAAGTATATAGTATTTTTCCTATTTCTTCTGGTTAATTTTGATTTGTATTGTATTTTGTCATGCTAAAATAGCTATATCACATTGCTTTTTCAGTCCATTTGCTTAAATATATATTTTCATTATTTTACCCTAAGGTGTTTTAGAATCTTAATGTTAAGATATGTTTCTTGGGTATAGTAGAAATATGGATCCCATTTTGTAGCCATTGTGAGTCTGTGTATTCTTATTGAGACTACTGATATTGAGAAATATAAAAGAGAATTGTTTGTTAATTTCTTATATTTTGTTGTCTTGGTGTGGATATGTGTGTGGTGTTTTGACTCCTTTGTCTGGCATTGGGATTATTGATCCCCTTGTATTTTCATAGGGGCAGCTAACATCTTTAGTTTGGAGTTTTAGTTGTAGAGCCTTCTGTCAGACTTTATTTATAGGTATAGATTCCTAAAATGTAGATTTATTATGGAATGCCTTATTTTCTAAATCTATTGTGATTGATATTGTGTGTATACAATAGTCTGAACTGACATTTATGGTCTCTTAGAGGTTGCAGCAGTTTGGTTTTTAGAGTCTTCACTAAGAAATCAGGTTCTTTTAAATATGCCTTCCTTTTATATGTTACATTGTCTTTTTCTCTTCAGCTTTTAATATTCTTTCTTCTTTTGTATGTTCAGAGTTTTAATTATGATGTACAGAAAAGATTATCTTTTATGGTCCAGTCTATTTAGTGTTCTGTATACCTCTTTAGGTTAAGAATATTTTCTTCTATAATTTGTTGAAAATATTTTCTGTGCCTTTGATGTAGCTTTCTTCTCTTTTCTAGAATCCTATTACTTTTCAAATTGTTCTTTTCATAATGTCTCAGACTTCTTGGATGATTTGTGACAGAATGTTTTAGCTTTAATGTATTTTAACCAAGGTATTCATTTTCTCTATTGTGGCTTCACTGCCTAAGATTCTCTCTTTTATCTCTTGTACTTTATTGGTAAGGTTTGCCTATGAGTTTGCTGTTTAAATTCTTAATGTTTTCATTTTCATATTTCTCTCACTTTATGTTTTATTACTTCTATTTTTTCTTTCAGGGCTTGAACAGTTTTATTCATTTCCTAGTATTGTTTGTGTTTGTTTTTATAGATTTTTAAAAACTGAATTATTTATTTCCTTTTTGAGGATCTTAATTATATTCAACCATAAAGATTATTTTAAGGTATTTTATTATGCTTCAGCTGAGTTACAATTATCAGGGCCTATTGTGTTAGAGACTATTAAGGGTTGCAGTGAAGATGTGTTGTTCTTGCTGTTGAAGGGTTCTAGTGAAGATGGTGAAGATGTGTTATTGACAGTTTATTTATGCTGCCATCTAGGCATTTAGGTTTGGAAAGATTGTGATTCTGGGTGCTGATATCTGGTCTTGTCTCTGTTGGGTGGGTAGCTTATTTCTTGGTCTCTATTGTCCTGCTTCTGGTTCTTAGAAAAATATGATAGGTTGGTATTACATGGTGGGAAATTCATCTAGAATCCTAATAGATTTGGACACTGGACATCTAGATAAAAAGTTTTTCTTGATATTGGAAGCTGACACTTGGAAATGAACATAGGCTAGAGGTATTGCAGAGAGTGTACTGAAGGGATGAAATCAAAGTTTCCACCAAGATTTGCTCAGTCCCCTGGGAATGTGAAAGAGGGGAGAACTAGGACTCAGGGGGTGGTCTGGTGTAGAGCTGTGGCTGACACTAGGCAAGTGGACTTGGAGGAATGAAGTGAGAGGTGAATATCTGCAGTCAGCTTACATGCTACTGGCTAGAGTGGCCTGTAGACTCCCAGGGAATTCATGTTTGAGTTGGGGTCTAGGAAAGGTAATGATTGTAGGAAGAAATTTGGAAGGGGAGACCTTTGTAATCCATTAGAGAAGGGTGTGAAGGGAGACTGCAGCAGGTGGTCAGCTAAAGAGCTGGAGATGAAACTGAGGATGGATAAAATAAAAAACTTAAGTGACAGCACATGCTGGCATGTATGTAGAGAAAAAGGGAATACTCCTTCATTTCTGATGGGATTACAAGTTTGTACAACCACTCTGGAAATCAGTCTGGTGGTATCTCATAAAATTGGAAATAGTTCTACCTTAAGACCCAGCTATAGCCAGGCGGTGGTGGTGCACGCCCTTAATCCCAGCACTTGGGAGGCAGAGGCAGGCAGATTTCTGAGTTTGAGGCTAGCCTGGTCTATAGAGTGAGCTTCAGGACAGCCAGGGCTACACAGAGAAACCCTGTCTTGAAAAACAAACAAACAAACAAACAAACAAACAAACAAACAAACAAAAGACCCAGCTATACCACTCCTTGACATATACCCAAAAAATATACCACCATACCAACATGGTCAGATGTTCTACTATGTTGAAAGCAGCTTTATTTATAATATCCAGAATGTGGAAACAGCCCAGATCTCCCTCAGCAGAAAAATGGATACAGAAAATGTGGTCTACTTACACAATGGGATATTATTCACCTATAAAAAACATGGACACAGTGAATTTTGCAAGCAAATGAATGGTACATAAAAATATCATCCTGAGTGAGGTAACCCAGATCCAAAAGAACATGCATGGCATGAACTAAGTGGTAAGTAGATATTAGTCTTAAAGTCCAGAATACTCATAATACACCTTACAGACCCAAAGAAGTTAAACAATAAGAAAGGCCAAGTGAAGAAGCTTGTTTCTCAGTTAGAAAGAGGAACAAAATTGTCTTATTGACAGAGGGACCAGGGACCTGGGTGGGAAATGGGAATGGGAAGGATCAGATATGGGTACAGACAGGTTATTGGCCTAAAGGGACAGAAGAATGAATGGAAATCTGTAGCTGCCAGAAATAGGGGTTTGGGGGAAATCTCAGAGACTTTGGATCTGGAGGCTCCAAGGTGATATTAGCTAAGGCAGGTGATATTAGCTAAGATGCCTAACAGTGGGGACATGGAAACTGAAGAGGCCACCTCCTATAGCTAGATAGGACCTTCAGTGGAATGATTAGCACACCACCCCTCCCTCAAAACGTTTGACTCAAAATTTGTTCTGTCTAAAAGAAATGCAGGGACAAAGATGGAACAGAGACTGAAGGAATGGGTAACCAATAAGTGACCCAACTTGAGATCAATTCCATGCACAAGCACCAATTCCTGTCACTATTAATGATATTCTCTTATGCTTGCTGACAGGAGGCTAACATAAATGTCCTCTGAGAGGCTCTACCCAGCAGCTTACTGAAACAGATACAGATACCCACAGTTAAATGGTGGATGGGGCTTGGAGACCTTATGGAAGAGTTGGAGGAAGGAAGGGTCCTGGAGGGGAACCTCACAGGAAGATCAACAAAGTCAACTAATCTGGACCTCTGGGAGCTATCGGAGGCTGAACCACCAACCAAAGAGCATACACAGTCTGGAGTGCGGCACTAGACACATATGCAGACATCCAGTTCAGTCTCCATAGCTATTTTGTCTAGCCTCAGTGGGAGAGTATGCACCTAATTTTGCAGAGACTTGAAGTGCCAGGGTTGTGTGTATACCCAGTGGGAGGCCCACCCTCTCAGAGGACAAGAAGAGGGGACATGGTAAAAGGGACTTTCTGGGTGAGGCAGGAGTGCAGTAGGATCCAAAATGCAAATTAATTAATTAATGAATGAAAATATATTAAATAAAATTGAAAAACAAAATAACAACAAAGAAAACTAGGACTGGTTTTTTGGAGAAAGTAAGGGAGATGCAAGTGTCTGCAGCTAGCCTACCTGTTTCCCAGGCTAAGGTAGCCTGTGGGTTCCCTGCTTTAGTGATTCTTGACCTGCTTGCTAATCGTTAATTTAACAGGGAGAATGTGGTTACAGTATTTGGATACAATTTGATGTTTTGCATCTTGTTTACATTTTAATTTGACAGCTGACAAAAAGTTTTCACTGGGGAGTGATTTTCACCCAGTATGAAGACAAGATACTCCAGTGTGTTTTACTTGAGGATAGAAAGATATGAGGGTTTTATTTGTTGTTTGTTTTCTTTTGTCTGACAGGTTGAAAGAGGAGCTTTTCTTGGCATTCTAGGCATTCTAAACTCATTTTTCAATTGCTTCTTTCTCTGGTCTTGAGTAGTTTCTTCACATATTGTCAGCTAATATAATTCATTTGGATATATAAAGAAAATCCTCTGTAAATTCCCAGCATTGTAGGTTCCACTGATGTCAGTCTGAGTTGAAAGAATAAAGTTTTTACTAGACTGTACGGCTTGTGATGCTGAGTGTCTTATGCTTCTTCCAGACAATAGCAGCTTATATTCATCCTTTAGACAGGCTTTCATGTTACTCATGTTGGCCTTTAAATTGCTATGAATTAGTATTATTTTCTTTCCTATTTTGGCAACATATTTAAACTTTGAAAGAAGTTTTTGTTGTTCATTTTTTATGTTCATTTAACCTTTATCTAATAACTTAATATAACATAGACAAAGCAATGTAAATTAAATTACCTAATTGCAGTACATAGATTAGATTTGTTCAGTGCCCCTTAGTATAACTGCATTGTGACTATAAGCATTAATCATTATTTAACTGACCATATATTTAAATGCCTAAGCAATTTTAGTTTAGTTTTTATTTATGAAGTTTTTTTTTGCATGGTTTTCAAGACTGAATCCTTCTTGATACATAAAAGAAAAGCATTCATTTTAACCTTGCAACATGTGTGAGGTCGACACTAAGTGCCAAAGTACTTTCCCCAAGGTTTCTGTAGAAACATGCATTGGCTGTAATTTCTGTGTGATGACAGAAACAGCTCTGTGTATTGAACCTTATATTAAAATCTAATGTTGAGCCTCTCTCTACCTAGGAGGATGAAAGATTACTTTCAATCTTGCTAAAGATAGACTCATGTTAAGCCAATCTTTAGTTCTTAGCAGAAAAATAGAAAATTTATATTGAATAATCTGTGAGAACCTTAGCATGTCTCTGGTAGAAGTTATTCAATAAACAATTGTACAGAGAATAAGGAGTATGGGAAAGGTAAGGGAATAAGGGACTTTGCTTGAGTTAATGTTTCAATCCAATAATGCCTCTGTCATTGAGCTACTCATCCTAAAAGAAGTAATGCCAGGCTGTAGAAAAACCACAAGCAACTCTTCAGAAGTGTGTCTCTTTGGAAAGAAAGTTAAAAGGAACATTTAGAAAATGTCTTTTAAAAGATCAAGTTTTACGGAGCTGGAGGAAAAATGGACAAATGCATGTGTATTGTGTCTCAACTGGATTTCCACTCAGTGTCTATATGATTCAGTAAAATACTTTCCACTGAGAAGACTGAGTAAAATACATAGAAATGGCTTTTTTCCCTGTGACTGATAAGTGGAACACTGCATAATTCATCAAGAGAGCTGCTTTTATAATACTCATAAATGAGTTTTATGATGATAACAGATCAGAGGTATGTGCGAATTATTATAATCTGAGTCAAAATAATTTTACCATTAATGTCTGGTTTAGTTTACTGATGACTCAAATTTACTGTCCTGCAGACTCATAGAGATAGCGAACATATGCTAGTCAATAAACATGAAGAGTAAAGGAAAAGCTTAGGGATCACTGGAGAACAGTTCTTCATGTGTTTTCTTAGGAAGACATATGAAAAGGGGAGCAAACGGGCATAGACACAACTCTTTGTATTCTGTCAAAGAGTGCCTATAGGAGATCCAACAAAAGTCAATTCATAATAGCAAGGTTACTGTTGCTTTGAAAGCTTCTGGTTTAAAATGGGCAGAAAACATGGACTTTTAAGAGCAAAGGTGATGAGAAGCAGCCCAAGAAGTCAGAAGAGTGATGACAGTAATTGGATTGCTCTCATTGGCTTCAAAATTAGCAGACACTTTGAATTATAATAATCATCCGAATTACATTTTGAGACATTTGGGCTAGAAGTTACATCAGAGTCAGAAGAGAGGAAAATCCTTGTGCTCGAAATTAATCAAAATAGATTAAGGGTCTATGGCTTGGTATTCCTATCTGTTATAAATGCATTTTCATTTATGACTTAGTATTGACGTTCATGCCAGAGATTTAATTGGACACAACTGACACTCATATCAGCTTCTGGAACAGTAAATCAAAGGAAAAAGCAGAGTGATGACTGGCCCAGATTTCTCTATTAAATCTCTATTTTAATACTGATTATTAAGCTTAAAAACCAAAACAATGTTTTTGATAATTATCTGAAATCACACAACAACCTGTGCCAGGCTCTGTCTTAATTTGTCAATTTGTTCAATAAAACAGTTCTATAATTACCATTTTTCTTTTTGAATGTTTCTTTTTACCATCCTTTTAAATGGGTTTAAATTAACAAATCTTATTTCTGAGTATTTTTCTGAGTAGGTAACTCTGACTCCTCTTGATACATTTTCTGTTAAGCATGAAAAACTATTTTTGTGGTTGTGCCCTTTGAATATCTAAGTGTGTCATTTCAGCATTAGATTAACATCACAGTTACAGCTATTTGTTCTAAAAACCTCCACATAAACAGTTGTCACTAAGTATTATTACTGTAAACAATCAATTTTAGTAACATTTTAAAATCACAAATCTTAAGGCATTACCCTCCAAGGAGCCCAAAAATTACATATTTTTTATACTTATATACTGCTCAAGTTTCTCACTCTCTGGTGAGGAAATGAGAAAAGATTTATGATGTTATCTTTGCATAGCAACAGATTTCCATCCATGTTCACCTCTTCAGTGACATGTAAGCTTAAGGGAGAATTTTTAACAGGGGTTTATTTGGGACCCATAGAAACATAGATAAAAATATTTCACAATAAATATGGTATAAAAATAACATTGGTAAGGGCTAAATATATAGCTCAGAGTTCTTGCCTAGCATGCATCGAACTGTGAATTTCATCCACAGAACCACAAAACCAAAAAGTAAACTAACTAACCAAGGATCCCATCACTGATGCAATATAAATTAAATGTGTATAAGTTCCTGTGATAACTTAAGTGGAAGTTTCTGGTTTCTTTGGAGTCTCAGTTGTGTCATGTTTTTCTGGAAACCATCTTATTAGAGGATGTTTTTGCTGAAGCAGACATGTGGGAGGATGTTTTGCTGAGAACAGGCATGTAGTGGTTTTCTGGAAGCAGCCTGGAAAAAGGGCATGTGATAGTTGGCTATAGCAGACACTTAAGAGAACATGAAAATATTTGGGAAGTGTATAAATACAACCCAACACACAGTGGACAATACTGTGTGTTACTAGTTCACTTTGCCACCCTTTGCTGGTCATCACTGTTTTTTTATGATGCTCGTCTTAACTAATGACACTGTGTAGTATTGTTTTGCCTTGCTATTCTTTACTGGACATCATATGTCAGGACTTGATAAAAAGATATGCACCAAAGAACTGCTTAGGTTGTTCTGGCGCCTTCTTCCTACTTCTGAGGACTCAGGCTGACTAGCAGAGCCTTGCAATTTCTTCTGGATCAAACTACAGTTGCTGATTCATGAATGATGTTTGCAAGAGAATTGAATTGCCTCTGCTGATTCAGGTAAACTGAAATGCTGATATCCTGACAATGCAGATTGTATTCATTCCAAAGAACAATTTCTAAACACGTCCATATCCTCCTTTTTTTAAATTAATCTTTCCTTTCCACTACCTCTGGTGGATTCTGGGCTAAAAGAGAGGTTAAAGCATTTAATTTAAATACTTACTAAAGAAGACTTTAAAATATATAAGCCTGCAGTAGATAAGTAAGCCTGAACAATTATTCAATTAATGAGAATTTTGTATATGGTTTAATTTCCTTGGGGTATAATTCTATCCTCAGATATCTGTAAATTACTCACTCATTCTTCATGCCTTATGTGGCCCCATGACCTAGAGACTTTTACCAAGTTAGCAAGAATATTATCATATACATTTCCTTTGCCATGATTGATCATCTTCACAGATCCTAGTGTCCTAGAACCTAGAATATCACCTCACATTCTACAGCAACACAAAACAAAACACCTTGTAAGAAAAAAGAAACAGAGAAAAGAAAGATAGGTGCTAGATATGTAGGTATAAATAGAAAAAGAGAGGATAACATCTAACTATCAATATATTACAGATACATTGCTAATATTTATATTTTTAATCACTGATATGCCTTATCAGTTAGAGTAAATAAAATAAAAAAAATTAAAAAATAAATGCAGTCTCCATCAAAAAATGAACTGTTGCCTCTGTGAACTGTTGTTCTGTAGAAATATGAATAATATTTAGTAAAAAATCATATTGTTGTTCATTTCACACAAGTATTTATTTTGCAAGTAATTACTTATACAGGTGGAAAAATCATATTGCCCTTTTATTGGACAATATATGTTAACTGCTAACTGCATTTCTTATGTTCATAAGTAGATGCTTTGGAAGATGCGGGTAACTTAACCACTTATCTAAGGAAATAGGACAAATACAAGCAAACAGCTTTCTGACTAAGACATGCACCATTGGCCTCCATTATTTGAAAGCTGTCACCAAGCCCTTAATTAAATTATTCCACATTATTCACATTCTTCTAGGCAATGGGAAATTAGCAATAACCAGAAATACAGGCTCTGTCTTCATGGTTCTTATAGTCAACATATTGATATTATTTAATTTTTCACATATATATATGTGTGTGTGTGTGTGTGTGTGTGTGTGTAAATAATAAACACAAAAATTTTGATACTGATAAATGCTAAGAAACAAAATTAAGATAGAAAGAAAAGCATAAATGTTTCACGTAGATGTGAAAGTTGACAAGTTAAATAAGGTGTTCTAGATGAATAGATAGAGATAGAGATAGAGATAGAGATAGAGATAGAGATAGAGATAGAGATAGAGATAGAGATAGAGATGTACCTGAAATGTAGGTGTGAGGGAAATATAGTCCAGAAAGAATAATAAAGTGATAACCAGAACTCTAAACTAATGGTTTGCCTGTTACATTTTTGGAGCAGAAATAAGGCCAATGAGATTAAGGCAGAATAAAGAGTAGAACCAGCACTCAAAGCATAGTATGGTAAGTGCAAATATATCTACTAGAGTCTTACAGGCCACTGTGCACTTATACCTTCATTGTGAATCACATAGGAGGCAGAGGTGGGCTTTAGCATGTAATGACTCATTTTTTACCAAGCTAACTCTATAATTGAAGTCACCTTGAAGGAAGTACCATAGAATGAGCAATGACAGTTAGAAAGCTGCAGTCAAACTGTTAACAAGAGATGTAGACAGTTTTGCTCATCAAACAACACAGTAAATGATATGAAAATGACTGGATTTTAAATGAACTTCAAAGATCGAGTGAACACAGTTGACCGATGGACTGAGCATGTGTGTAAAATAAGCCAAACATGAATCACAACTGGCTTCTGAACACTGTCTTTATCCATAGGTCAGTTTTGCTCTCAGCACTTCATACTTTCTCAGTACAGGGGGTGAAGGAACATCTGTATAACCTTCTAAGTCTTAGCAAATATGACAGAAGAGGAAGCAGAAAGGCTCTCAGAGCCAGGAGACCAAAAGCTGTGATTCAAAAAGTTGTCTTCTTAATGTGACATGACCATTATACTCATGAAAGCACTACACAGGACTAGGGCAACTGGTATTTTATCATGGATGGGGAAGGGGTTCATAAGGTCAGAACTCACCCATATTTGTATCAAATAAGAAACTACACATAAATGCTGGGGAGATAGCTCAGTTTAAAACCTGATCATTGAAGAATATGAGAACCCAAGGCCAGATACACAGAACCCATATGCAGCAAACATGGTAGCATCCCTGTCTGTAAGTCTAGTATTCCTACAATTATGACTTGAAGGCAGGAAGAGGCAATAATAGTTTTATGGTGAAAAGAAATTTGAGTAGGGTCATAGAATACTACGTTAAGTTTGGAACTCAGGAGAGTTGGTTCATTTCCACATATACTCTGACACTCACATGATACATATAAGATTAAGTTGGTTGCTTACTGCATGTGAAAATATAATCCAAAGATTAACTATTAAAAAGAACAAATATTTAATACTTCTTAATTTATGTGGATCAAGAGTCTAGCATGGCCTCCCCAAATTGAGTTATCAACTCACATAAGGTGGAGTTAAGGTGTTCATTGAAGCTACATACTTCAATGAAGGACTCACTGCTATGTTCATACACACAGCTTTTTGTTCAGTTCAGCTCCACAAAGGTTACTGGATTGAAAGCCTCAATTCCTTTCTCAACATGAGCCAGAGATCCCCTACAATTTTTTAACATAAGATTTCATCAGTTTATTTCTTCAAAGAAAGCCATGGGATGAGGGAATTGGGGCTGGGCTGGGGCTGGGGATTCAGTACACAAATCTATTTTAATAGCATAATTGAAGGTGGTGATTGCTCTTGTTTAGCGTATTGATTATTAATAGCAGAGCAGAATGTTCATAGCACACTTGCTGTGGAAGGACATAGACACCTAAAGGGTCTATTCAGAAGGATCCTCTAACTCCAGAGTGGGTTACTGGGAGAAATTATACTTTAGCTTCTAGTCTTCGTCACAAGAAAGAGAAATATACAAAGCTACATGCCACAGTGATGAATAAACTATTACAGGATATACTATTTAAGTCCTAACCTAACCTGTTCAAAAGATACAAGACAGCAAGAGAGAGTAATAAAGGTTATCCTGAAAATTTGCAGGTAAAAAGCTAGAAACAAATGTCAACAAATGATTTTTTTCGCATTATTAAATATGCAAATTAGTAGAGTTGTTTCAGTTGTTTGTTTTTATCAAAATTAAACTGCTTTTCTATAAATCAAATTTCTGTACTCTAAAAGATGGATTTAGATCAATGCCTTTTAGTAAGAGTAAGTGGATCTTTTCAGGAGATTCTTATGCTGTGGTACAATGATATGGCCTGCAAATACACAGCCATCCCAAGGCAAAACTTTCTGTGCGTCTCCCTTACCACAGTGTCATTCTTTTTTCTTTATTTATAAATTGGATATTTTCTTTATTTACTTTTCAAATGTGATCTCCTTTCCTGTCCCCACCACCCAAAACTCCATATCCCATCCCTCCTCCCCTGCTTCTATAAGGGTGTTCCCCCAACCACCCACCCACTTTTGCCATCCTGCCATCAAACTTCACAACACTGGGAATTGAGCCTTCACAGGACCAAGGTCCTCTCCTTCCATTGATGTCCAACAAGACCATCCTCTGCTACATCTGTGGCTGGAGCTATGAGTCTCTCCATGTGTACTCTTTGGGTAGTGGTTTAGTCTCTGGGAGATTTGGGGGGTCTGGTTGGTTAATATTCTTGTTCTTCCTATGGGGGTTGCAAACTTCTTCAGCTTCTTCAATCCTTTCTCTAACCCCTTCATTGGAGAGCTCAATGTGAAAGGTCACACAAGTAAATAATAGGTTCTAGTTGGGTAGCGGAGCACCCTCATGGAGGTAGCTGATCTTCAGGTACATCCAAGAGAAGCATAATTTTTTCAATCAGCTGTCTTTAACTTAACTGTGCCTGTTATTTCTTTTGTAGTTGTATATTGTTAGTCTTTGAGTTAGCTATTAGCAGAATTTTTCCACTGTTGGAATGTTCAGCTTTGCAAATTAGAGGTGCTACAAAAAGACCATCTCTAGAGATAATGGAATACCTACCTCACGTTTCAGTGAAAATGGCAATATAATTTCATATCTATGCCTTGGGATGTATGATAAAATCATTAGATTATGTAATTCTCACTGAAGTCAGACAATCATGAATGCATATGGTGTGGCTTCTTACTAAATAATCAAACTGGTCCACAAATATGTTCCTGGTATGATGTGTCAATTGAGAGAAACAATATTCCTAAAGTGTCTAGTTCTAAGAAGAAATAAATAAAAATGAAGGAAATGTTTATCTAATAAGGTGATCTTAGTAATTAATAGATCAAATGCCTCCTTGTCTTAGACAAGAAGTGTGCATATACTTTACTGAGAGAATCTGCTACTGTTTTACAAAAGAGGGAAGAAAATCTACAGTCTAAGGAACAAATTTACTTCCATGAAGAACTGAAGTTCTTCTCCTGGTGAAGAGCAAGAGAGATAATCTCACACATATAGAAGACATTACGGATGAGTTGGAGCAGCTGGTAATACGGTGGCCCATAAAAGGAATTCTTAGAGCAGAAGAAGCTACTCTCAGGCAGGACACCTGGCTCACATTCACAAGGTATTTTGTCCAACATGTTGAAGGTCACATCAACACATCCTTGCTGTCCAAGGCAGAGAGGGCAGAGGAGAAAGCTGCTGCACATGGTCAGGACTAGAGAAAGAGAAAGTTAGGGAGGATGTCTCAAAATATATCCTCTTCTTTCCTTTTCTCTTCATGTCCTACTGTGTCTCTAATTTTCACTTTTTTCCCTCATTTTACATTCTAGCAATTGTTTTGTTTTTTTCAATTTCTTTCTTATTTTTAAGTTTTTGTCAGCCATGTATGCTAAATTTGCAATTTAAAAAATTTGTCTATAAGTGTTCTACCTTTGTAAGTATCTGTGCATCACCCATGTGCTTGGTACCTGCAGAGGTTAGAATGGTGAAACAGATCCTCGGGAACAGGAATGACAGACAGTTGTGAGGTGTCATGTGTGCATGCAGGGTAGACTTCAGGTCCTCTGAAAGAGCAACCAGTGTGCTTATTTGCTGTTCCGTGTCTCCCACTTCTATTTATTTACTTGCTGAATAAAACCTCACATTGACAGAGCTAAGTTTTACAACTATGTAGTTGCATTTCTTTAAATCTCCCCTAAACTTAATTAAATGCATTTATTTTGTAGGTCTCCAGTAATTTTCTATGAGTTGTTAACACTGATTACCCCCAACCAAAACATTTCTCTTAGGCACTTCCTATAAAGAAAAACATAAGAAAAACATAAGTACAGACTACATTATTATAGACGATTTTTCTTCCTTGAATTAAGATAAGTACTTTTCAATGCATTTATATTTCCCCTTTCCTCTACTCCCTTCACACACACACACACACACAGAGAGAGAGAGAGAGAGAGAGAGAGAGAGAGAGAGAGAGAGAGAGAGAGAGAGAGAGAGAGAAAGAGAGAACAGTACAAGGAAAAATAAAGAAGTAAAAATTTTATAGAATTTGCCAGTCTGCTTGCATTTAGACCTCATCTCTGCTTTCCTATAGATTCTATGCGTGTAGAATTGAAAAGACCCATCATTTGTACAATAGAAGATATAGTAAGATGAGTAGTGATCTGAACAATATCCCTCAAAATGTGTAATCACCTCAAATCTCCACTTGAAATAATTAGAAATACTACTTCGATTATAGAAGTTACAAGCTTAGATAAGGCCAGAGTGGACTAAATCAGTCCCCCTATAAAACGGTTTTTTTTTTTGTTTTGTTTTGTTTTTTTTTGTTTTTTTGTTTTTTTTCTGCAGAAAGAGGGAAAAATGGCCTAAGAAGATAGAGTGTGACAGCAAGAATCTAGGTCAAGACAAGTGAGGATTCTTCTCTGGAATCTGCAGTGTGTTAACCTGCCAAAGTCATGAGCTCAGACAGGATTGAGAGAGCATAAATTCCTGTCTTTCTAAGCCATCAAATAATATTTTATTATGGCAAATCTGCATGCCAAAATGAAGTATTTTACAAGCTTTCTTGTTATTTCTTTTAATCTTTGGAACTTGTTATTTAAAACCCTCTAGTCTGGACAATATAAACTTATTTCTTAGCTGTGTCAAGTGCACTGGACAGACTAAAGAAAAGTTTCTTAAGTCGATATATTTATATACTATGTCAGTAAGTACTTCTTCACGTTTTTTTTTTCACCAGTGAAAGCATCACTTCTCTTCAGTACAATGAGATTGCCCTGAATATATTCAGCACCACGTTTAAGAAAAATTGAAGATATGAAGTATAAACAGGGAGTGAAATAACAGGAGAAAGATAAGACAGTAAAGGAAGAAGAAGAAATTTTACGATGAGAACTTTAATACTGGACTCTTTTGACTTGGGGGCTGTCAGAACATTTGGAAAATAGTCAGGCACTTTTGGAGAAGGATGCCCCATAAAGAATGAACAGTGATACAGAGATTACTGAAAATAATGAGAAATGAAAACTGTTACAAGACTAACTGCTTTTGACTCTACATCATGCATTGGCTGCCATGTTAAGCTTGGATCACAAAGAGTTGCCCTTAAATTAAGTGATACTCTCCTAATGCACCAGAATATAGAATTGCAGAAATTCAACCTATTAAAGGTGCTTGTAACTCAATTGTAGTAAAGGGTAAAGGGTGAGATTGGTACTGAAAGCAAGGATGTTGAAACTTCTCAATACTACTTTCTACTGTATTTTAATAAAACCTGAGAAGGACGTCACACATTGCTGCCGTGGTCCCCTTGTCTTGGGATGCTTCTAGTATTCATGTCCAGCCTCAACACCAGGTTTAGCTGTACAATTTCTCTTTTAGCTTTTCATTTTTTTCTGGATTCTCACTGTTTGTAGAATACTGCCATTCTTGTTCTCACAAATGTGAAAGGACTTTCTTTAGTCTTTATGTCGTACATTTCTACATCCCTCTCTATTACATACTTCTGATACTTTCATGTGACAGGCACATTGGTATTAAAATACTCACAGTAGTATACAATACCAACAAAATGTTTATGGACAATAGGTTATAGCTGTTGAGGAGACAGCTCCTTCAGTAAAGTGCTACTGCACAAGCATGAGGTTCTTATTTGAATCACTAGTGCTCATGTTAAAATCTGGGTGTGGCAGCAGAAACCTGCAATCCCAGACCTGGGAAGATGGAGACGAAGGGATTCATGAGGCTCATTGGCTGGCCCACTGAGACTAATTGGAGATTTTGAGGACACCCTGTCTCAAAAAATAAGATAGAAAGCAATGGAGAATTACACCTAACATAACATCTGCCCTCTGCCACATACAAACAGAGCTGTTTTTTTAAAGTCCACTCATGAGTTTTCTGCAAAGAAATTGTGTAACAACAACAACAAAACACTAAGGTTTTATTCATACTTAATTACTTTGAAGACTATAATTTATGCTTTTCATAAAGAGCAGAATAATTAAATAAAAATACATGTTAATTTTAATCATCTATTTCAAAGTAATGACATTATTTTATATTACATTTACATTCCATAATAACCACATCATCTTTGGGAAAAATAATTTGGCAAAGAGTACTAATGTTGAAATAGCATTATAAAAATAATGATTTTCTTTTTAAACATAAAACATCATGGCTCATGAGCACAAAGAGATGCATAGAAACAATCTACCTTTTAAAAGAGGGAACTCACCCTGTGCGGTGGAGTGAATTATTTTAACTCTATTTCACAAGATTTTGAACTGAAGGGATTTGATGGGATTCCTGCTCCACCATAATCTTTGAGTGTGTATTTCAGCAACAACTGATAATTTTCAAGCCTAAGTGCAAAATGAATTTACGTTTCAAAAATGACTGAACACTCTGGAAGATGTTGCTTCTCAGTATGACTGAGCCCTTGTCAAACATTTGTTGGGAGTTCATGATGATAAACCTTTGCAAGCAGCTTGTGCGAAGTCAGTATGCCAAGAGAGATTGCTTTTCCACATAGAGTAATCAAAACAGGGAAAGATCAGACTATCAACTATCCTGTGAAAAATCAAAAAGAGAAGAAATTAAAAACAAATATTTATTGTTCATTTGCCTTCTCAGAGGCTGTACACTGCTGTTTCTGCCACATCACAGTGTGAAGCTTGATTAGCTCCAGTGTAATTAACTGTTAAATACAAAAATCACTTTACTGATGGGGAGTTTAAATAGTGTTGTGTTTTCAAGCATAAAACATATTCTACTCTTAAGTTCAATCAATAAATATTCTTATCCATGGCTTTAATGATGACAATTTACTTTGTTGCTTTCTTGTTTGTTTACTTTAAATCCTAATATTAGCTCCCTCTCTTCTCCCGTTACCTCATCACCCAAAACTTCCCTCCATTCCTCCCTCCCCTTCTCAAAAGGGAAGCCCCTCTGGAGGTATTATGCCCTCTTTACCTCCTCACTCCTCTGGCACATCAAATTACTACTGCCGTTCTAGGCACAACCTTTCCCATTGAAGTCAGAGAAGACTGTCTATTTATGGGGACAGGATCCACAGGCAGGCAGGCAAGTAGACAGGCAACAGATTCAGGGAGAGCTCCTATTGTTCCGGACTAAGCTGCTCATCTACTATATATGTACAGGGAGGGAGGGCTAGGTCAAGCCTGTGTCCACTCTTGGTTTAGTGATTTTGTTGGTCTTCCTGTTGAGTTCTTGTCCTCCTTGAGTCCCTCAAACCTTATTAAATCTGTTCCATAAGACTCCTCTAGCTCCATCTAGTGTTTGGCTATGAGTCTCTGCATTTCTTTTCATTGGCTACCACGTGGAAACTCTCAGAGGACTCTTATTCTAGGTTCCTGTCTGCAAGCATAACAGAGTATTATTAATAGTATCAGGGATTCCTTCTTGGACATGGTATGGGTTTCAATTTGGGGCAGTCATTGCTTAGCCATTCCTTCTGCCTCTGCTCTATCATTGTCCCTACACATCTTTCAGGCAGAACACATTTTGGATGGAAGGTTTTATGGGTGAGTTGCTGCCCTTATCCTTCTACTGGGAGTCTTCACTGACTACAGGAGGTAGACACTTCCACATGCATATCCACCACTGCTAGGAATCTCAGTTAGAATCCCCACTGTAGACACCCCAGAGCCTTCCTCCATCCCAGGTCACTGGCATGTCCTAGAGTGTGCTCACCCACCCACCCCTAATTTTTTTTCTCTCTGTGTGACTCTTTCTACATCTGATCCCCTCACCCTTATCTGCCCTGTTCATATCCTCTCTGAACGAGTTTCCCCCCTTTTGCTTCCCTTTCTGAAGAAGATTCAACTGTCCTCCTTGGGCACTCCTTGTTATTTAGCTTCTTTGGGTTTATTGCTTATAGTGTGGTTGTCTAGTACTTTATGGCTAATATTCACTTATAAGTGAATAGATGCCATGCACATCGTTTTGGGTTTGGGTTATCTCATTCAGGATGATATTTTCTACTTCCATCCATTTGCTTGTGAAATTCATGATGTGCTTGTTTTTAGTGGCTGAGTAGTATATATTGTATAAATGAACAACATTTTCTTTATCCATTCTTCAGGAAAGAAACATGTAGGTTATTTCCAGGTTCTGCCTGTTAGAAATAAAACTGCTATGAACATAGTTGAATAAGTTTCCTGGTGTGATGGTGGAGTATCTTTTCAGTATATTCCCAGGAGTGGTATAGCTATGTCTTGAGATAGAATTATTTTCAGTTTTCTGAGAAACCACCAAATTGATTTCCTGGGTGATTGTACAAATCTGCACCCCTACTAGCATTAGAGGAGTGTTCCCTTTAATCCTATCCTTTCTAGCAAATGTTGGGCCTTGAGCTATTGATCTTAGCCATTATGATGTGTATAAGGTGGAATCCAAGAGTCAATTTGATTTGCATTTCCCTGATGACTTTGACCATTTCTATAGGTGCTTCTCGGACCTTGGAGATAACTCTGTTAAGAATTCTCTATTTAGCTCTATACCCCATTTTAAAAATTGGGTTATTTGGATTATTGGTGTCTAACTTCTTGAGGTTTTAAATATTTTAGATATCACCCTCTCTCAGATATAGGGTTGGTGAAGATCTTTCCCCAATCTGTAGGCTGTCATCTGTCCTATTGACTGTGTCTTTTGATTTACTGAATCTTTTCAGTTTCATGAGGTACCATTTATCAATTGTTGATCTTAGAGTTGAGTCATTGGTGTTTTGTTCAGGAAGATTTCTCCTGTACCAATGAGTTCAGGGCTATTCTGCAACTTTTCTTCTATTAGATTTAGTGTATCTAGTTTTATGTTGAGGTCATTAATCCATTTGTTTTGTTCAGGGTGATAAATATGGATCAATTTGCATTCTTCTACATGGAGACATACAGTTAGACTGGCAACATTTTTAGAAGAAGCATTTGTTTTTTTATTGTCTAATTTGTTTTTTTTGTCAAAGCATTGAGTGTTCATAGATGTGTAGGTTTATTTCTGTGTCATTGATTCAATTCCATTGATTAACCTATTAGTTTCTATATCAATTCCATACAGTTTTTATTAATATTGCTTTGTAGTAGAGCTTGAAGTCAAAGATATTTATACTTTCAGAAGAACTTTTATTTTTCAGGATTGTTTTAGCTATCCTTTTTTTTCCAAATTAAGTTTAGAATTGTTCTTTCATGTTCTATAAAGAATTGTGTTGAAATTTTGATAGGGATTTTGTTGAATCTGTAAACTGTATTTTTTAGGATGGCCATTTTAACTATGTTAATCCAACTAATCTAGGAGTATTGAAGAAGTACCATCTTCTGATACCTTCCTCAAATGCTTTTTTGAGAGACTTGAAATTCTTGTCATAGAGTTCTTTGTCTTGCTTGATTAGAATTATATCAAGTTATTTTATATTATGTGGCTATTGTGAAGGGTATTGTCTACCATAACTTCTTTGTTAGCCCATTGATTACTTGTATAAAGAAGGACTGATGACTTATTTGAGTTAAGTTTGTACACATACACTTTGATGAAGCTGTTTATCAGCTGAAGAAGTTTTCCGGTAGAATTTTTGGCGTCATTTATGTATACTATCATATTGTCTGTGATCCTTGACTTCTTCCTTTTCAATTATATCCCATTGATCTCCTTTAGGTGTCTTATTGTTCTAGCTAGAACTTCAAGTATTATGTTGAAGAGATAAAATAGAGTTGACAGTCTGTCTTGTATCCAACATTAGTGGAATTGTTTTAAGTTTTTCTCCATTTAACTTGATGCTGACAGTTGAATTTCTATTTATTGCTTGCTTGTGTGTTTAGGTATGCCCCTTGTATCCTTGCTTTTTCCAAGACTTTTATCATGAATAAGTGTTGTATTTTGTCACATATTTTTCTTTCATCTAGTGAAATAATCATGTGGGTTATTTCTTTCAGTTTGTTTATATGGTGGATTACATTGGTGCATTTTCATATATTGAATCAGTCCAGCATCCCTGAGATGAAGCTTATTTGATAATAGTGGTTTATGTCTTTAATATTCTTGAATTAAGTTTGGGAATGTTTTCTTGAGTGCTTTTGCATCATTGTTCACAACAGAGGTTGGTCTGAAATTCTCTTTCTTTGTTGAGTCTTTGTATGGTTTACGTATCAGTGTTACTGTGACTCCATAGAATGAATTTGTCAATGTTTCTTCTGTTTCTATTTTGTGATATAATTTGAGGAGTATTGTTATTAGTTATTCTTTGAAATTCTGGTAGAATTGTGTGTTAAATCTATTTAGCCACGGGGCCTTTTTTGTATGGGAGTCCTGCAAGGCTACTTAGGAATGAAGAGTAAGCCCAGAAGTAGACATTAGAATTTAGCAGAACTCACAACTCACCTCTGCTGGCTATATCCTGGAAAGTCATGAGTTTATGTTTGTCAATTTACTTTTTCTGGTGGGGCATGGTAGGTTGGGGAGGGGTTGAGACAATGTTTCTCTGTATAGCCCAGGCTGTACTGGAACTTACTCTGTAGACCAGGCTGGCCTCAAACTCAGAAATCTGCCTGTCTCTGCCTCCCAAGTGCTGGGATTAAAGGCGTGCGCCACCACTGCCCGGCTGTCAATTTACTTTCAAAAGTGATATTTGCGGGACTGGAGAGAGGCTGGAGTTGGTAATGGGAACAGATAACCTGTAGAACAGGAATGAAAGTCTTTCCCTCCTCCTGTGGAGAAACTTAATATCTAGAATGTACTCAGAACTTGGGAAATTGATCATAAGAATTAATAACCCACCAGATATTTTCCAAATAAATAGACATTGAACAAATTAAAAATAAATAAGTCTTAACCAACAAGAAATGTAAAACAAAACTATGTTATGATACCATCTCACCCAACTCACATTTGCCATCACCAACTCCTCAATATTAACGAAACAACTGTTGTTAGTATCTGAGGAAAGCAGATACCTCTGCTGCTGCTGCTGAGAATATAAAATGTAAGCAGTATTAGGGCCAGAAATATGGAAGTTCCACCTCAATGAAAATTGGTCCAGTTGTTACACACGTAAGATTTTGACTGAAATAGTAAATGAAAACTACCAGTGTTATACATGATACCCTGATTACAGATTAACCAATGCATGCACGCATGCACACACACATACACACACACACACACACACACACGGGGGGGGGGGGTGAGAGAGCTCACAGTAGTTTCTTTCATCAACAAGGATCAATGAAACCTTTGCAGGAAAATTGATGGGACTGAGAATCATTATGTAAATTGAAACATGTAAGTCTGAGAAAGACACATATTAATAATTCTCTCACATGTGGAAAGAAATAGACAAAAAGGATGAGGAGACAGAGGACTGTGGAGAATACTAGGGAATAGGAAGGAGACCAGCAGAAGGACACATGGAGACTAGGATTGGATAAACATAATCAAAGCATTTGTATTATACAAAATATTATAATAAAAACCACTACGAAATATAGTTAGTATACACTAAATGAAAAAGGGAAATAAGAATTAAATACTAATGATGATTAGTGAGCTCTCTTGAAAGGTAAGTATGTTATCTGCCCAAGGCTACTGAGTTGAGTTTAGCCTCAGGTTCCAAGTAAAGATAGTTACACAGTGCAGTGTGAGAACCCCCACACACTAATAATAAATTTAGTAATAATAATTGAATAATAAAATATTTATTACAGTAAAAGTAAGTATTGACAATGCTTCAGGGAGAGTAATAGGCACAGTATAAAATATCATTTAGTGTTGACATTTTGACATGCTTGAGATCATTCAAGATTATACAATAAAATTCATACAGGATTTTGAAATGTAATCTCTAGTATGATCAAAAGTAAAGAGTCACTTTGTGTAAGGTCATACCTTGTAAATTTTGCAAGTGGGGCATACTAATTCCCCACCCTTACAGCCCTTTGTCTTTGTTTTTAAGTGCATGATTTTTAACATGGAAAGATTTGGAAATTAATGAAATGAGAGCAAAAGTAATATCCCAATCAAGATTGGTAATGATGATAGATTTCCTGCTTTGCATGAACATGGATATTTGTTACACACCTTCAAATATAAAATTGTATAACATAATTAGCTGCAAAAGAAGAAATATTGACTCAGATTTTTTGCTTCTAGAGTATACATCATTTATGATAAGTTCAAATCTATATTTGAAAGCAAATCCTGAAATTTTGATTATTTTTGATAATTAAGGTGAGGTAAGAAATGATGTTTTATAAGTGTTTCTTTATAAATGCATGCTTTACTGAAAATTGGTATATTCTGTAAATGTATCTACAACAAAACATTGTGTTTAGTAAGAAGGTATAAAAATGTGTTCAGAGGATGTCACTCACAACCAGTGTTAGAACTCATCATATCCTATAGTCAGCATTAATTGGTATAATCAACATTTTAAGAAAATATTTTAAAACAAAATTTAGCAAATATAAGTGTCATCTTAAGGAAAGAAAAAGAAAAATCTAACTCTGCACTGTTTATGTCAATGATGACAGTTCTGCTAATTCAGTACAAAAGCAGCTGTGGGATAAATAAACAAATAACCTCTACCCCAGAAAAACTTCAATCAGAGCAAATCAAGAGATAAAAAACAGTTGGCTCCCAGGATTTTGACTTCTGAGCATAGGGTCATATAGTAGAAGTGTTCTGCTGTGGAGAGTCCATTTGGAAGAAGAAGCAAAGGCAGAAACCACCCACTGTCCTAAGTACCTTTACAAAGAGTAGCACATTACAGCTCTGCTCACACTCTGTTGGAATCCAGTAAAAGTAAAAGCTATGAGATAAAATGTTCACACACAGACATGCATCTGGTATAATTCTGCAATGCTGAAGAAGAAAGGAATGAGTTTTGGTGAAAATAAAATACTTTTCCACAGAAAAGGACACCCTGAGTTTCTTAAGTTTCTAAGTTTGTAAACCAGGTTGGTCCTGAACTTAATGAATATTTCATTTATTAATAAATTGATAATAATAACAGAAACTAGCTTATGATTTATTGCATTTATTAAATATCAAAAAGTAGCTTCAGTGCTTTGAGATAATGCTGTAAAATTACTTTATATCTTCAGGAGTAATATTATATTGTATTGAGATTCTTCTCTGAAGTGCTTTGGACCAGAAGTGTTACAAATTTTAGATGTTTTATGGGTTGGAGAATATTTGTAACTGTACAATAATATGTCTTATAGAAGAGATCGAATTTCAAATGTGAATTTCATTATTTTATATTCACCTTTTCAGTGAATATAATTTCTATATAATATTATACTGCATTTGAATTTGAATATAAACAGTTTTGGATTTGGACTTTTATATCAGAGCTATATATCCTATAATAGATTCAGAATGAAGGTTCAAATATGTCAGTGCTTTCAGTAGGATCATAGCATGAACAGGAAGAAAATACAAGAAGGTGGACTAGGCCACTCTTAAGGAGGATCCTGCACTCACATATGGGTATGTCCTACTTTCTGAGACTTCTTTGAACAGTTCACATCTATGATCCCTGGGATGTTTTACTTTCTTCTGAGTGCCTTTCTTTTTACTCTCATGTGTAAGTCTGAACTAAAATATCTTTATTAAAGTATATCTTTGCATCAATAAAAGGAAAAAGTTACAAAAAAAGGACTGAATCTGATTAAATTGAGTTGCATGTATGTGTGTCAATGTCACTATGAAGCCTCTTATGTCAAAAATTAGTATATTGTAATGAAAAGGAAAAATATGTATTATTGAAGCAGAGTATGTAAGCATATACTAAAATAAGCAATAATTTTATCAAAGCAACTACTGGAAAAGCAGAATAGAGAACACCAAAGCATTTCCAGAATTGAAGTGCGTGACAGGGTATTTGTGTATTACTGTGGGGAGGACTGTGTTCTGTGGACAAGTGCTGTTCTGACTTGAATTTGTATGTACTTGATTAATACAATCGTTTAGCTTTCTATGATTCATCAAAACTCTCAATAAAAGTAATTAATTCTACTGTGAAAGAAGATAAATTTCAAACAAATCTAAATAGTTGGCTCTTCTTTATGAAGGTTATTATGTTATCTTGATAAAAATAAAAATTAAAATTGTGTTGTTCTTATCTAAAATCCAGAGATTGTGGATATAATAAGTATAATAATTATAATAAGTGAATACTCCTTAACTAAAGTCCAGATACATCCCAAATGGAAACAGCAGGCTAGTTGAAAAAAAAAATGATTGTTAGTAAGCATATGCCATTTGAGTTTTGCCTTTGCATCCACAAGTTCTCTGTCCCCACATTAACCATCTATATGCATGTTCGTCAGTGCAAGTCTCACTGACATAACCACCCCATATTTCAAGAAATACTATGCAATCATTTTGGGTGAGAACAAAAATCACACAGCAGTGATAAAACCTTTAGTTTCATTTGGAGAAAAATGGGTTTTGATATGAAAAAGCTCTGAAATATTTAGGTTCTATTGATACAGTACTAAATGATTAGATCATTTTAATTAACTAAGCAGCTCTTTTGACTACATTTCAAATGAATAGATTGATTTTCTAAAATGACATTGTCATAGGCTTCACAAAATCCTAAAACGGAAAAAAGATTATTATGTCCATATCAGTGTATCTTAGCAACAGCAAGGCTTAAGGAGATCATATTGATAACAATAGAGAAGATGCAAATTTGTGGCTCATGACATCTTCAATGCTATTCAAGAGCAGAAGAATGAAGAGTGGTTACTGTGGTCTTTAAATCAGAAGTATACTACAGTATTGTAGAACTAATAAAGGTAATGTTGAATGGGTATATCTCCCATAGACTTGTGTGTTTTTTGCTTGACCCTTAGAGAGTGGCACCATGGGGAGGTATGGCCTTGTAGCATGTGTCTGTTGGAGAAAATGTATCTCTATGAGAGTCCTAAGCATAATCTATGCCCAGCATGACAGTTTCCTTTCGGCTGCCTTTGGATCAAGGTGAGGAATTCTTGGCTCCTACTCCAGCACCATGTCTGCCTGCGTATTGCCATGCTTCATGCCATGAAGATAATGGAATGGCCTATTGAAACTGAAAGCCAGCCTCAATTAAATGCCTTATTTATGTGAATTGCCTCGGTCATGATGTATTTTCATGCAATGAAAACTTAACTTGCACAGAAGTTGACACCAGGGACTGGAATATACCTGAATATGTGTTGCTTAAAATGAATGTAGACTTTGGGGACTTTGGAAACTAGTGGAATGCTTTAAATGGTACTTCATGAGCCATACTAGTAGAAGCATGAAAGACGGTGTTGCTAAAGGTGATTTGAACTATGGAGGTTTGGTTTAAGAGGTTTCAGAGAAGAATTTTAGTATGTGGTCTAGAGTCTGTTCTTGTGGTACTTTGCTGAAGAACATAGATGCTTTTTGCCCTTGTCTGAATAGTCAGCTTGAGACTAAGGTGAAGAAATTTAGATTAAGTGCATTGACAGGAAATTTTAAAATAGCCTACCATAGACTTTGTCCTACTGTTCACTCTTATGACAAGACTTTTGATTGCATGTAGAAAACTGAGAAAGGAAAGCTACAAAAATGCATGCTTCGAGGATTAAAGGGGCACCAGGAAGTAGAGTGGATCTAAATCCTATGTTCTAAGAACATTAATTGGAATTACTAGAGTGGTGACCTTGGGCAAGTTCCTACCCAGCTAAGCTTATTGTATATGCATTTACAGTTGGACAAGGGATAGTTATATCCTATTAGGTATTATTATGACCTGGTTATTGTTTTTACTTGAACATAAGGAGACATGGTTATGTGTCAAATTGACAAAGGATGGATTTTGATGGCTGTTCTTAATTCTCAACTTCACTCTATCTGGAATGTACTACAGTTGAGGTAACAACTGTGATCCAAGACTTGGGGTTGAAAGACACAGGTTTTTTTATTTTTTTATTTTTTGGTTTTGTTTTGTTTTGTTTTTTTAAAAATCTGGATCTTGAGGCATAGTGGCCATGTGAAATTAAGGAAAAGTTTAGTTCCAGTTGTGATAGCATATGCCTTTAATCCTATCACTTAGGAGACAGAGCATGCAGATCTCTGAGTTTAAAGTTAGACTACATAGCAAGTTCCAGGACAACCAAGCTGAGGCAGTAAAGCAATCAGTGAAAACAAAACAACCACAAAAACTAGTGAAGAAGTAAATAGTACATGGCAGATTCAGCCATTTTTTCTCTGGCTTTAAAATAAAAAACAGAGAGGGTTACTGGAACAACTGATTGGAGACGGCAGTACTGTGGAATGACCACCAAGATTAGCAGCAATAGTGGACTGGAATTAACCAGAGATTAGAAGGTAGCAGGGCGGTGGTGGTGCACGCCTTTAATCCCAGCACTTGGGAGGCAGAGGCAGGCGGATTTCTGAGTTTGAGGCCATCCTGGTCTACCGAGTGAGTTCCAGGACAGCCAGGGCTACACAGAGAAACCCTGTCTCGAAAAACAACAACAAAAAAATAGTAGCCAGAAGGTCTGCTTTTTTGAAGTTATAGTACTGTAGAGGTCTGCAGCATTCATACCACCATATTCTTGAAAAAAAAAAAAAAGTAGCACAAGGGAAATGAGGAAAACTCCATGTGAGACATGTTGAGAATAAGCTACAGGTGCATCAGAAAATTAGAAATCCCAAGGAAAATTTCAGGAACAGAGAGACCTTCAGACAAAACAGTGCAAACAGGAAGTAAAAGAGGAATAAAGAAAATATATTTAGCCTTCAATCTTGGATCTGTACTCCAGTTCCCAGGCTACGAACCTGCCTGCCTTGCTGGATCCCTGATGCCACTCAGGACAGCCAGATTCCTTCTATTAGTGACTACTGGCTCTACCTGCAGTGCCAGATGCCTGTTACTATCTGAGACTTCCAGGCCAGTTAACACTAGAAACAACCATATGGCTAAAGGCCAGCACACAAACACAATCAACAAAAGCCAGGGCAATATGACATACCATTAAAACTCTTACTGTAGTAAGACCTGGATATCCTAACACACTTGAAGAGCAAGACACTGACCTTAACTTTCATCTTATGAAGATAATAGATACCTTTAAAAAGGAATAAATAAATCCTTTAAACAAATACAAGAAATAAAATCAAACCTGCAAAGGAAATGAATAAAACTGTCTAAGAACTAAAAAGGATTATGGAAACAATAAATAAAACACAAAGGCAGCAACCCTATAGATGAAAAACCTAGGAAAGAGAACAGGAACTGCAGACAAAAGCATCACAAAGAGAATACAAATGATGGAAGGCAGAATCTCAAGCATAAAAGACACACTGAAGAAGTTGATATATCAGTCAAAGAAAATGTCAAATCTAAAAAGTTTCTAACACAAAACACCCAAAAAATTTGGGACACTATGAAAAGGCCAAAATAAGAATAATAGGAATAAAAGAAGAAGAATATTCCCATCTTAAAGATACAGAAAAATATCTTCAACAAATCATAGAAGAAAACTTCCCTAACCTAAATAAGTAGTTTCCTATAAATGTACAAGAAGCTTACAGAACAGAAAATAGATTGGACCAGAGAAAAAATCCTCTTGCCACATAATAATCAAAACACTAAATGTACAGAACATAGAAAAAATATTAAAAGCTGCAAAGAGAAATGGCCAAGTAACATATAAAGGCAGAACTATTAGAATTGCACATAACTTCTCATCAGAGACTCTAAAAGCCAGAAAGGCCTGGAAATGTGTCTTTTACTAGGACCTGCTAAAAGTATAATCATATACTAAGAGACCACAGATGTCAGCCTAGACAAACGTAAAACCACCTAATTGGGAAAAGCAAGATATTCCATGAAAAATCCAATTTTAAACAGTATCTTTGCACTAAACCAGTCTTTCAGAGGATACTATAAGGAAATCACTAACATAAACACGGTAACTATACCCAAGAAAACACAAGAAATTAATAATATCACAACAAAAACAAGAAAATTTACACACACACACACACACACACACATGCACACACACACACACAAATACCACCAGCATCAAAATAACAGGAACTAACAATCATCGATCAATGTCAGTGGACTCAATTTACCAATAAAAAGACACAGGCTAACAGAAAGGATACAAAAATGGGAACTACCATTCTGTTGCCTACAAAAACCACAGAAATACAGAAACATACATCAGAAACAAAAATAGACACTACTTCAGAGTAAAGGCTGAAAAAAAGTTTTTCAAACAAATGGACCTAAGGCATATCCTGGAATATCCATTTTAATGTCAAATAAACATTCAACCAAAAGTAATCAAAATTAATGGGAAAGGACACCTGATACGCATCAAAGGGAAAAACCCACCAATATGATGTCTCAATTAGAGCACCCATATTTTAAAAGAAGCATAAGTAAAGTTTAAATCACACAGGAACTCCACACATTAATGGTGGGAGACGTCAGTGCCTTAATCTCACCAATGCATCTGTTATTGAAACAGAGACTAAACAGAGAAATAATGAAGCTAACAGGTGTTATGAATCCTAACAATTATCTGCAGAATATTTCATCCAAACACAAAAAAAATATGCTTTCTTTTTAGTTGCTTATAGAGCCCTCTCCAAAATTGACCATATTCTCAGTTACAAAGCAAGCCTCAAAAGATAGAAAATGATTGAAATAATCTTATCAGAATGTTAGGAGATTTGTCTTATCAGATATGCTGGATTACAGCTAGACATCATAAACAACAGAAACAACAGAGAGTCCCAGGGAAACTCAACAGCTCTCTACTTAATGTCCACTTGTGTGTGTATGGGGGTGGAGGTGGGGAATAAAGGAAGAAATGAAAGACTTTCTACAATTCAATTAAAATGAAAGTATAATATAACCACACTTCTGGGGCATAATGATAGCAGTGCTAAGAAGAAAGTTCATAGCACAAAGTGCCTTGATAAAGAAATTGGATAAACCTCATATTGCAAGTCAACACTTTATCTGAAAGCTCTAAAAAGAAGCAAACATCTACTACTCAAGAGGAGTAGGTGGCAAGAAATAATTAAATTCAGGACTGATATTAATCAACTAGAAACAAAGAAACCACAAAAATTAAATCAATAAAACTAAGACCCGGTTCTTTGAAAAAAAGAAAAAAAAAACTTGACAATATAGAGAAAACCGTTAGCAAAACCAACTAAAGGCAGAGATACAATATCCAAATCAAGAAAATAAGAAATAAAAACAGAGTTATAACAACAGTCACTGAGGAAATTCATAATATCTTTAGGTCTTACTTGAAAAGCCTCTACACGACAAAATAGAAAATCTGAATGAAATAGATGGTTGTCTAGAGAAAAACCACTTGTCAAAGTTAAATCAAGATCAGGAAAAAAATTTTTAAATAGTCTTACCACCCCGAATGAAGTAGAAACAGCAATTAAAAGTCTACCCCACCCAGAACCAATTCCAGGCCAATTTCCGTTATGAACATTGATGTAAAGATACTCAATTAAATATGTGCAAACTGAATCCAAGACCACATCTAAAACATCCAACATGATCAAGTAAGAATCATCTCAGGAACACAGGGTGGTTTAATATATGAAAATCCACCATATAAACAAATTCAAAATAAAAAATAGTGACATCATCATCTCCTTAAACACTGAAAATGCTTTTGAAAAATCCAATACTCCTTCATGTTAAAACAAGAGATCAAGATAAAAGGCACATACACAAGTGCAATATAGGTGACATCCTGCAAGCCAATACCCAATATCAAATTAAATGGAGAAAAACTAAATAAAATATATTTCACTAAAATTAAATACATTCCACAAAATTCATGGACAAGCCAAGACTATGCACTCTCTCTGTATCAATTCAATATTGTACTTGAGGTTTGCAAAGAATCCAAAACCATACTTTGAAAAAAAGAAAGCTTTATCAACAAACGGTATTGGTCTATCTGGATGCCTACATGTAGAAGAATGCAAATAGATCCATAAAAACTGATACCCTAAAATTAATAGAAGAGAAAGTGTGGGATAGCCTTAAATTCACTAGTATAGAGTAAAGCTTCCTTTAGAGAACACTAATGGATCAGGTGCTAAGGTCAATAATTAATAAATGGAACCTCATGAAACTGGAATGCTTGTGTGAGGCAAAAGACGCTGTCAATAGAACAAACGGCAGCCAACAAATTAGAAAAAGATCTTCACTAGCTCTACATCTGACAGGATGGCTACTATCCAAAATTTATTAAAAAAAAAAAAAAAAACAACTGAGGAACTTAGACACCAACCACTCAAATAATCCAATATAAAAATGGGGTACAGAGCAAAACAAAATTCTCAAGAGAGGAATATCTAATGTCAGAGAAGCACTTAAAGAAATATTCAACATCCTTAGTCATCTGTTAAATGCAAATCAAAATGACCCTGAGATTCCACCTTACTCCAATCATAAAAAACAAACACACAAACAAACAAACAAACAAAAATCACCTCAGGGGATACAACAGCTCATGCTGGTTGAGGATGTTGAGCAAAGGGAAAACACTGCCATGGCTGGTGGGGGTGTAAATGTGTGTAACTACTCTAGAAACCAATTTTGTGGTTGCTCAGAAAATTGGGAATAGTTCTACTTTAATACCCAGCTATACTGCTCTTAGACATATACACAAAGGTTGCTTCTTCATACCACAAGAACCTGTGCTCCACTATGTTCATAGCAGCCTTATTAGTAATAGCCTGAAACTGGAAACAACCCAGAGGTCCCTTAAAAGAAAAATGGATAAAAAATGTGGTTCATTTATACAATGTAATATTATGCAGCTAGTAGATACAAACACATCATGAATTTTCAGATGTATGGAACTAGAAAATACTATATTTAGAAAGTAAACCAGACCCCTAAAGACATGCCTGGTGTGTATTCACTTACAAGTGGATATAAGCCATAAAGTACAGGATACTCACACTATAATTCACAAACACAAAAAAGTTAAAGAAGAAGGAAGGTCCAAGGGAAGCTACTTAAATCTCACTTAGGAGGAATTAAATATGATGCCCAGGAGGCATATGGAGAAACAGAACTCTGTCAGAGAGGGAATGTGAAGGGGGATGGGAGATGGTTCAAGAACAGGTGTGTGGAGAGACCAAAGAGAAGGCTCAGAGAATAAATGGAAATTGTAGGCTGGCTGGGGTGTCAGTGGCCCTCTCTAGGACTTGCTAGAGACCTGGGATGGGAGAGGCTCCCAGCAGTCTATGGGAGTTACTTTATTTGAGACTCCTAGCAGTGGAAATATGGATTGTGAAGTGGCCATTTCCTGTAGGGCAGGTCCCCCTAGTGGAGGGATAAGGACAGCAACACACCCACAAAATTTTTAACCCCCCCCCCCAAACAAATGTGAGACAGAAATGGAGCAGAGACTGAGGGAATGGCTAACAAATAACAGACCCAACTTGAGACCCATCCCATGGCAAGCACCGATCTGCGACATTATTAATGATCCTCTGTTATGCTTACAGACAGGAACTTTCAAAGGCTGGAGTCAGCAGCTGACTGAAACACTGGATGGAGCTCAGGGAATCTTATGGAAGTGTTGAAGGAAGAATTAAGGGACACAGTGAGGATAAGAACCCCACAGGAAGACCAACTGAGTCAAATAATATGGTCCCTTGGGGATTTCAGAGACTGAAACACCAACTAAAGAGCATACACTGCTGAACATAAGCACCCTGCACATATGCTGCAGATGTGCAGCTCCGTCTTCATATGAATCTCCCAAAAACTGGAGCTAGTGCTATCTCTAAATCTGTTACCCTGGACTCTGTTCCCCTAACTGGGCTGCCTTGTGTGGCCTCAGTGAGAGAGAATGCGCCTATCCATGTAGAAATTAGATGTGCCAGGGGGAGGGGTGGAAACCAAGTGGGGGGCCTTCATCCTCTCAAAAGAGAAGGGGAGGGAGTGAGGGAGAGACTATAGGGGAAGGGAGGAGGAGGCAGTCATCAAGATGTAAAGTGAATAAATAAATTAATTCATTAATGGGAAAAATAGACCTACAAAAGCAACAATTAAATGAGAAGAGGATGGAGAAACTGAAACAACTAGCCACAAAGAAAGTTGGCTTAATACTCACTCTGCTCTCCATGCTTGAATAGGATAGTTAGTTCTGCCAACTACTTTGTAAATGCAAACTCTAGATGCAAACTCTAGATGCATGCTCAGGAAAAAATAAACACCATTCTGTCTTAATTTTGTAAGTATAAATAAGCAGGAAAAATAATTTTCTGATTAATTTTTGTGCCACTAGAAATTTTAGAATATGAATTTAAAACACTCTGGCTATCTTTAGAGATTATTTACCATTTCATGTAGGGAGACTAGATTTTTATGTCCCACAGTAACTGTTTTTCAAACTAAGTAGCTTTTATATTTTCGTTTTTGATCTTCAGCCAGGTTTGACTGCTAAACATATGTGCATGCAGGTACAGATTTTACAGCTTTCATGACTGTTTCTTTTTTCATGGAGTCAAATTTCTTTACCACTATCCCCCAGATTCATAGATTAAGAACTAGTGTGTTGACTCTGAAGACAGGGAATGGAAGTTTCAATTCTGAAACAAAATGAATAAAGATGAGGTCACTGACTACTTGGAAATCAAGCCAGAACAGTCCAAGATTTGGGAGGCTTAGAGCACATACCCGGTAAGTAGTAAACTTGAGCACACTCCAAAATTTTCTTTTCTTTGCAAATAGAGCAGAAAGTCAGAGGAATATAATTATGTTCCACTTTTAAATTAAGACAGGTAGCTGGGGAGTGGTGGTGCATGCCTTTAATCCCAGCACTTGGGAGGCAGAGGCAGGGAGATTTCTGAGTTTGAGGCTAGCAGAGTGAGTTCCAAGTCAGCCAGGGTTACACAGAGAAACCCTGTCTCAAAAAAAACAAAAAAACAAAAAACAATAAAAAAAAAACAAAAACAACAACAACAACAAAAAGGACAGGTTTATTGGAATATAATACTTGAATTATAATTTAATGTTTAAAATTATTTATGTTCACAAGAGTTATACAATGTCTATTATGAACTAAATTCAAAATATTTAAGACAACCCCAAAACAAACCAGGCATTAATTAGTAGTCTGTACATCAATTTTCAGGTCCTATGCAACCATATTCACATCAATGATTACTTATTCTGGATACCTGATACAAATAGAATCATGTACTATGCAATTTTTATATTTTCTTTTTTATCATAAAATACCATTTTCAAGCTTATCTATATGATAAGAGTTTTTGCTACTCCATTGTTTTTAAGTAGATATTTTTGTTAATTTGTTGGTGTTTAGGTTTTTTTCTAGGCAACATTCTACCACATGTTGATTCAATGTTTCTCATTTCTTGAATCAGCAGACATTTATTTTCCCTTCCCTTTTTGTCTAATCACAAAATGCTGCACTGACTGCTGATTTCAAACCTAGATTTGAAAGTTGCTAACAGTTAAGGCACTGGAGATGTCAAGGTTACTGCATGTGAAATGAAAGCTTAGAGTGTAGTCCTATCTGACCCCAATTATGCATTCAAAGAGACTTAATACTTGACATTAATATTTTTAATGAGACTGCATATGCTACTATTATACTTATGTGTGCACATTCTTTCATGTGTAGATGCTGGATTTGAATTTTTAGGTATGTATAGTCAAATTTGAGTAACCATAGAGGTTAGAAAACTAGTAAGCACATGGACAGTGGCCTTTCAAGGGAAAGAGGATAGAATATAAGTAGGGAAAAATGGATCAAGTAGGTTAAGTGGGATGAAATAAGGGAGGTCAAAATAGATGAAGATCTATGGGCATGGATATATAAAACTAAAGACCTTTGAAAATGGCATATCAAACTTACTGCTGTAGAAGCTTACTAACATGTATACGTATACATATAAAAAGTACTTTTGAAGGATTTTTCCTTTAATTGGGGCACAGTGAATCCCCGAGATACCACAGCCTACCAAACACAAAGGCCAATGATAGGTATGCATCATATAGACTACCATCATCGTTCTTGATTATCCTCTAGAAGTTTATGGTAAGACTTATTGCTAAAGATATTATGTACTTGAGTTGTAAAACATGGAGAAATGAAGTTGGTACTGACTCATGTTTTTCAACCCCCCATGGCTAGATCTCATAGTGCTATAATGTTCTATGTATCATACAGATAAAAGACATAACCACAGCTAACCATTGAACTGATCATGAGGTTCCCAATGAATAAGTTAGAGAGAAGACTGAAGGAGCTGAAAGGGTTTGTGGCCCTATGAGGAGAGCAACAATACCAACCAACCAGAGCTCCCCAGGGGCTAAACCACCAGCCTGGGAGCACATAGGGATGGACCCATAACTCCAGCTGTATATGTAAGGGAGGATGGCATTGTCGGGCATAAGTGGCAGAGGAGATCCTTGGTCCCATGAAGGCTGGACACCAAGTGTGGGGGAAATTCAAGGGTGGGAGGTGGGAGTCAGGGTATAGGTGTGGGGGCACATCCTCATAGAAGCAGAAGGAGGGGGGATTGGATGGCAGGTGGGGAATGGGGTAAGGGGATAAAATCTGAAATATAAATATAACATCCAATTAAAGAAATGAAAGAAAAGAGATAACCAATAGTCTTACTTATCTGTGAACTCTGTGGGTTAAAATAATACATTACATAAAAGGACATGCCTACTGGTGCATCAATGGCATAGATTTTATGTGAATAACCAAATACTTACTAAGTATATTTAATTGCAGGTACAAGACTAACTTTTTACCTCATGTTATTAATTGTTTAAGATACAGGCTCTAGGGGAGAATCTAATTCTTTAGATATTATAAATAAACATATTATTAAACTGTTCTCAATTAGTCCAATAGACTAATGCGTCTATCAGCTCTCATCAAGGAACTCTTTTATTACAGGACATGGTTATTAGTATTAAGATAAGCAACTTGTCAGTCAATATGCATAGAATAGGAGAATGCTAGAGTTCAGCGTTAAGTGTGATATTTATATCACATCCCATTCCCCTAAGGCTCAAGGATAGAAAGAGAGGGTAGAACATTTGTAAGAGCTAGAAAAGAGAACGTCTGCAGGAAAACATTATCTGCAATATAGGACAAGGTCATTGTATATATGGATCCACAATGGCTTTGGCAACATGTACAACCTGGAAAAGATCAACCCAGCAAATACACTAGCATAGGCAGGAACAGGCTCATGAAGTCTCACCAATAGATGAAAAGCTATTGGCTACTGATAGGAGCTACAGAAAAGAAAGCATGTTTTCTTCAGGGAAACAGTCCCTGAAAGGCTACTCATATTCCAATACCCATGTATTGGAGCATTAAGTGATTTCAGTGATGTTTTGTTTTGTTTTGTTTTGTTTTGTTTTGTTTTGTTTTAAGAAAGAGCATGACAGTGGAAGAGAATAGTGGTGGACTTTCAGATGGGGAGAATTTAGAGGGAAAGAACTTAGAAGTCGATGTGATCAAATATATTATATACATGTATGAAATTCTCAAATAATAAAAAGAAATCCAATTCATTCCTGGCACACTAGCTCATTTAGGGTCTATGAGTTTGTCTTTATGAATCTCTACCACAGTTCTTACACCAATACCTTAATGTTTTGATTAACATTGTCATTGGATTAAGTCTTTGTGCAGAGATGTGGGAGTGCTTAAACTTGTTTCTTTACAAAATTTTTGGAGTTTAAAGACTCTTGCAATTCAATGTGAACTTCATGATCAGTGGATTAAATATACTGTATCAGCCTAATGATTTTGACAATCATTATAATAATGTATAATCTGTATAGATGTATTTATGAACAATTTTTATTTTAACAGCATTAAATCTTCAAACCTAAAAACATAGAATATTGTTTAAACAGATATTATTTCACATCTTTCTGTGTTTCCTGGGTTCCATGGTATTGGCCTTACAAATCATTGTTACATTTGTTTCTAAGCAACCTACTATATTTATGTTACTACAAACAAAATTGCTTCAGTTGCATTTTTACACCATTCATAGTCAGTCTACAAAAATATAATTATTTTTCAAATTCACATTGATATGGTTAGCTTTTATATCAACCTAACATACACTAGAGTCATATGGGAAGAAGGATTTTAATTGAGAATGTTTCCTTCACATTGGCCTCTAGGTAGGCTTGTTGTGCTTTTTCTTGTATATAATTGATTTGAAATTGACCAGATCACTATGGGAAAGGCCATTCCCTGTGCTCTTGTGGCAAATAGTACTGGACTATACAGGAAAGCAAACCAGGAGGAAGAAGCCAGTAAACAGCATTCCACTGTGGTTTATGCTCAGTGTTTCCTGCCTCCAGATTCCTGGCTTGAGTTTCTGCCCTGACTTCACCAAAGAGACTGTGATTAAGATGTGTAAGCAAAACAAACCCTTTCCTTCTTAACTTGATTTTAACCATGATGTTTTATAACAGCAATAAATACTTAAGATGTATTTTGCATAGATCCATCAGCAACTATAACACTTTGTTAGTGAGTTGATTGAGATTACTGTGTCATACCATTCCATCTGTTAAAAGGTTGTATTTTACTTTTTTATTAATGTGGGTGATCTATGTCCTGCCTGATTAATGAAGGTAAAGCTCAAAATCAGTGTTGACTACAGTTGTAAGAGCTTAACCTTTGGCCGCAACACAGCTTTAGGTGAAAATACCAATCTTTCCCCATGATTCTATTTCATCGTTCTTCTTATTCACACTGTCCAAAGGAAAATGTTCTCTGCTGTTACTAGTTACTAAACAGCAGCTCTTACTTTTGCCTTTTAATCATAAAGAATATTGATATCTGTTTCAGACTATCAGTTTCAATGCTGACATTTTTATAATGTTCTGTCTCATATGCTGTTATTATATATCATGTTACAATAATTACTGTCTCCTTTCAAGGAGACAAAAGATTTGGGTTCAAAAACCTAAGAACACGTGACCCTAAAATGTACAATTGTAGCTGACTATTTTGAGTAAAGCACACATAGGAGAACTCAGGTTGGTTTAGTTCAATTAGACACAACATATGATATTTCAAACATTTGCTGTATAGGACCAATTAAACTATCAACTTCATTTAATTGAACCTATATATTATTGTAACAAATTTAAAAGAAAATGATCTAATATTTTTATAGCTGACAAATAGATGAAAGCAATAAGACCTTATCCTTGGAGTCTCACTATTTATATAGTTTGAGAGTCCTTTAAGTTAAATCTAAAAATACAGTTATTAGCATAATTTGAGTTAAAAATAAAAATACTAGGTTATAGAAATTACTTACTGGTTAAGAACCCCTACTGATTATAAAGACAATCTATGTTCAATTCCTAGCACCCACTGAAAAGGCACAATCAACCTGTAAGTATAGCTCCAAGAATTTGACTTTTTGTCTAGACTCAGTGGGCACTGCATTCAAGTGTAGAAATACACACAGGCACACAGATAGTAATTAAAAATAACAAAGACACAAAGGATTTATTTCAAATGTAATTTTAACATTTTTGAAGAAACCATTTTGATGTTTTATTTTTATTTCTTTTATTAAATATATGTTCTTCACTCACACAATATATTCTAATTACTGTTCCTCTTCCTTCTATTTCTTTCTATTCTTCCTCTCATCCTCTGCTAACTACATCCACTCCTTTCTGTCTCTCATTAGAAAATACTAAGCTTCTAAGAGATAACCATCAAATATGACAAAATAATATATAATAAAATGAAGAAAAATCTATCATATCAAAGTTGGATATGATATTCTAACAGGAAGAAAAGAGTCCCAATTTAATCTCCACCTTCCTTCTTTGAGAGTGATGACCTTTCCTTCTGACTGCTATTGCAGCAGGTCATTGTCATTATCAGCAGCAGGGTGAGTCCTGTTCACCCAGTTCTCACAGCCTCATTTTCCCGACAGTTTCTTCACTATTGGCAGGGAGGGCTTGAGACGGATAGATGAGTAAACCAGAGTGCAAGTTTCATCATGACCTTATTGGTGAGTTGATAGCTTCATTTTACACTGCACTTTAACTCCCCCTTTGCTCAGTTTCCTTAAAGTGAATTGTGCCATGATTGTAAAATTGCAAGAAAAGTTAAAGCCTGCAACTTTAAAGCTACTTTTGTAAGTGGATCTTACAAAAAAAGGGGGAGTATTGTCAGCCATTTAATATGCCACAAGCCTAAATACCAGTTTAGAATCTGATTAAAACATGTAATTTTCCTCTTTAGCTGTGATTTATTCTTACTGAATAAAGAAATTTGAAACTGCAGTCAACATCTACTTTAAAACTCCATAGAATTTAACCTTTTTTTTTCACTGACTATTCCAATTTTATTTGTTAAAAAAAAGCATTTTTAGTGTATCTGGACTGCAACATACTGAATAAAATTACCATAAATGGAAGTACTGCCAGCATTAGATTGATGAATCAATTAGATGATTACTGTGAGCTTAAAATATCTTCTGATGAGCACAGAATTATGTTCATCACAGAAATAAATGTTGGAAAATAACTGAAAACTGAACCTCTAATTTAACAAAGGAAGGAAGGGAGGAAGGGGGAGGAAGAAAATATAGTAAATTCATTTGTTTTGCACTAGAATGGGAATGATACTTTTTCTTCTCCCTGGGAAACTTAGAAAGAACTTTTAAGTAAATCTATCATGTTTCACAAAATGGTATATTTTTATTCCTTCCTCTTTGAAGATTCTGGAGAGTTGGATGAAGAACTTGTGGATCTTCTTAGGTATTGAATAAAATTATAAAGTTGTAAGGTTCCTCTCAAAGTTCATTTTAGAAGTATACAGATCTTCAGATGCTTAGAGATGTTCTCAACACATGACAAAAAGACACACAGAGTCAACTGTCCTGAATCCATAGGGGTTCAGAGAGCCTTTCAACCAGAGAGTATGCAGGAGCTAGACCACGATGTCCTACAGATTTGTAGCAAATGTGCAGCTTGGTCTTCATGTGGATCCCCTAACAAGTGGAGATGGGCACTGTCTTGGTTTTTGTTCCCCGCCATTGGATCCATTGAATCCCCTTCCCCCTACCTGGACTCCATAGTTCGGCCTCATTGGACGAGAATGTACCTAATACTGATGCAACTAGATGCCCCATGGTAGGTGGTATCCAGGGGGGGGGGCTCCCCTTCTCTGAGCAGAAAAGTGGATAATGTACATAGGGTGGTACTAGCAAGAGAAGAGGCAGGGGATCTGGGATGTAAGGTGAATTTAAAAATTAAAATTTAAATAAAAAATGAAAGTTTGGAAAGTCAAATGTTATAGAAAAATCTAAGGCTTTCTTACACATCATCATAAATTACACTTTTCAAACATCAGATAAAGGTCAAAAGAGGAAAGACCAGTACAAGCGGGCATCTGATAGTCATGGATTGGCAGAAGAACAAAACAGAGCAAAACAAAGGCACATTGTGATTGTGTTCATTGTAGGTGCTTTGAGAAGCACCAGAAACTTCTAAATGCTACAGCCAACTTTTCAAAGTTGTCTAAGTGCTCAGAGATGGGGACAACACATCATGTGGAAAATATGAATATATGCCAGAGATATACAAAGGTCATCATGAAAGAGAAATGAAAATCTGGATCGCTGCACAGAAAAAAAACAAATAAAGTTCAGGGAGTGAAATGTAGCCAAGAATACAGCTCAACCCTCTAATTCTGTCCTAAGCATTGCATCCACATCAGAAGAAGGCATCTCAGTTTATCCACTGGTGATTTCACTTAGAAACAGGCAGATACAAAGAACAGCACCATCACAGATAACAGACATGTAAAGGAGGCCTGCTGGACTTCTGGAAAATACCTAAGAGTACATAGGTACCTTTGTAAACCCAACCAACTCCATTTTTAAGAAGCTCCACTTGGTGTGAGACCAGGACCTAAACTCCAATTACAGGAAGAAAGTCAGAGTCCTCCTGAGCAAGCATCCTATGGTAACCCATCACTCTTAGCAACAGCCAATCATACTTCAATACTAAGGTCAAGGTACATAGAGATAACTGAAGACATGTTTCAGAGAATAGGTAACTTTGCCAACCTGTTTGTTAGGTGGTTTTGTCTCCATATTCAGTTCTTACAGGTTATGCCAGAAATGCCAGTTTTAAAATATCAACTTTCCTAACCATATGGACGTTTTATAAGGTTCTTGTAACTAGAATGAACACCATGCACCCCTAGACTCGAGGCTCTCACTCTGATCCACTGCAATGGAAACGGTGGCAGACCTTGATTATAAGCTTATATTAACGATCCTTATAGGTTTACATCGGAATTGGCTCCTCGGTAGTTTTTGAAGTCTCTGTGACTTGGGCATAACATCTTGGTGCATGGGCTGGGAGCCTCAAGACCCCAGGACTCCTAACCAAAGTGGAGAAACGTCCCCTGATAAGGAGGCGTCTCACTGTTGGTCTTTGCAGCAGTGCTTTGTCTCTCAGATTTGTGTCTGTATTACTTGGCTTTTGGCTTTGTGCCTGTGTGCCTTGTAGGTTAGATTTTAATTGAGTATTGTGGCAAGAGACAACTAAAGTGGACTTGAAACTTCAATGTAGCAAATATGCTAGAGAGTTGTAGCCAGAAGGGCTTTGAAGATGTTCCAGAACCTACAGGGCATTGAGTTCCCTAGTGTTAATTTCTGGGAAGGATGGAGCATATGAGGAGCCCCACTACAGGGCTCCCAACTGCTATCCTGTACGAACTTTCCTCTGTACAAGCAGAGGAATCTGCTGGCTAGCCTTCACCACCCTCTTGTGCCTGTCTGTTTTGTGTGTGACACTGTACAATTCTGTGATTGAGACAGACAAAATAGAACAGATGGTTTCCACCCCAGTCGACTTGGTCTTAGGATATTTTAAGAAGGCCAAGATTTTCAGACACAATTTGTCAGTGAAGGCTAAAAGAAGAAAAAAGAGAGACTTCTCATTTTTCCCATTCCTATCAACCCCCAAGCCTTAATAACCCTGCTAAAAACTGTCCTTTTTACCTATCAAAACACTTGAGATGACTATTACAGGTCCTATTTACAACAAAAAAATAGAAAATCCAGACAGAGGCCAGGAAATTGGTTACTGGCAACACTGTCACCAACCCAGTTTGAATTAACAAGGGTTTCCCCACCACTTGTGCTGATTGGGATTATAACACTGCTGAGCATAAGAGAAGACTCCTTGTTTATTGCCAGACTCTGTTTGGGTATCTCAAGGCTGTGGCTTGAAAGCCAACCAATATGCCCAAGGCATATACTATTAGACAAGGACTGAAAGAGTACACATGCTTCCCTGAAAGAGTACTGAAAGTATTTAGACAATACACTTCTATGGTACTCAGTCTCAGGAAGCAATGGCTTTTATTAACCTGTCTGCACCAGATGTCCTCAGAAAACTTCCGAGACTTGAGAGAATTGGAGAAAAGAATCTCCAGGATTTAGTAGTCATGGCAGAAAAGGTTTTTAACAATTGGGAATATGCTGAGAAAAAACAGGTAAGGTCCAAGAAGTAGAAGAATCAGAACCTGGCTCAGATCATGTTAGCAGCAAAGAGAGAGATGAAGGATGGAGGAGATTCCTCAAACAACTAGCTAAAGGTAAGAGAGGACCTAAGAATGCATTGTGACAAAGAATGTCACAAGAAGAGAAGGTCAAGAGAATCAGTGACAACAATGGGAATCAAGGAAGACAGTGACTAGGGAGGACAGGGCTCAGCTCTCCTCCCCATGCCCAGGCTAACCCTTAAGGTAGAGGGGAAGTACACTGAATTTATAATGGATATGGGAGCCCAGCACTCAGTTCTTCTGCAAGCAGCTGGACATTGTCCACCAAGACATCTTGGGTACAGGGAGCTGCAGGGATGAAATAATATGCATGGACTATTAGAAGAAAAGTGGACCTTGGTTTGTTCCAAGTGTCCCAATCTTTTTTTTAGTAATTCCTAACCCACTGTTGGGGGATGTCTTATTAACCAAGATCGGGGTATAGAGGTACACTTTACCCCTGAAGAAGCCAAGATATTGAGTGGAACAGGGCACTTCATTCCTGTGCTGACTGTGGGATTAACTAATCAATACAAGTAGTTTGAAACTCCCAAACAACCAAGACATGATATTGAGGCTTGGCTACAGCAATTCCCATCTGGGTGGGCTGAAACAGTGTGGGTGGTGGGAATAGCCAAACACCACCTATCTGTGTTTCTTGAGCTCAAATCAAGGGTGGATCCAGTGCAGTTCCCATGTGTAAGGAAGCCCCTGAAGGAATCATGCCTCACATCAGGTGGCTTCTAAATTTGGGTTTCTTACAAGTTTGCAAGTCAGCCAGGGATACACCCCTGTTATAGGTCCCCAAGCCTAATTTCGATGACTACCATCTGTTACAAGATCTAAGAGAATTAACAAATGGGTGATAGACATTCACCCCACAGTCTCTAACCCATACACCTTGCTAAATTTTCTATCACCAGACCAAGTTTGATACACAGTGCTAGACTTAAAAGATACTTTTTAGCCTTTCTTTAGCCCTCTGAAGCAAAATTATTTTGCTTCCAAATGGTATGACCCTGACAAAGAAATTAATAGACAACTAACTTGGACCTGACTCTACCAAAGCTTCATAAATTGTCTATATTCACTGAGCCCTTACACAAGGACTTGGTTCAGTTTTGCTCCCTGCACTCACAAATAATGCTTTTACAATATGTAGATGATTTACTCATTGCAATCAGTACAAAGGAACTATACCTGAAAGGGACTGAACAACTTCTAGAGACCCTAGGGAAACTAGGGTGCTGTACATCGGCTAAAATGGCCCAGATTTGCAAAAAGAAAGTACAATATTTGAGCTACATTCTCAGAGGAGATAAGAGATAGCTATTCTAAGCCAGAAAAAAAAAAAAACAGTCCTGAAATCTCCACACCCCAAAATACAAGAAAGTGAGGAAATTCCTAGAGATGTGGAGGTAGGGTGCTGGGAATGGGGGGGGAGGGGCTTCTGCCTCCTATGGATCTCTGGGTTTGCCAAATTGACCAATTCCCTAAATAAAGCTACAAAAACCAGCCAAGCTTCACATAGACTAAGCCCTTCCTTTTGTCATAGATTAAGATAAAAGAGTAACCAAAGGTGTCCTAATCCAACTTCTAGGACCAGGGCAACACCTAGTAGCTTATCTGTCCAAAAAGCTCAATCCAGTAAAACTGCAGGATGATCACCTTGACTCCACATCATAGCCAAAGTTGCTCTCCTGGTTAGTGATGCAGATAAACTGACTTTAGGACAAAGCCTGGTTATCACCTTTCCCTGGAAATGTTCCAAATTCAAGTTCCAAAATTGAGAGCTTCCAAATTCGAGTTCCAAAATTAATTACATAATACATAATCAGACTCTATTGCTGAATACTAAAATTTTCTTTCAGACTCCTGCTACCTTGAACACTGCTACTCTGCTGTTGGATCCAGATTTGGAGACACCACCTCATATCTGTGTGAAAACCCTGGCACAAGTGCAGAGAACTCTTATAAGTGGACTTATAAGACACACCTCTCCTAGACATAGATGGAACCTGGTTCACTGATGACAGCAGCTTCATGCAGGCTGGACAGAGGTATACAAGGGAAGTAGTGGTGACAAAGGAAGAAGTCGTCTGGGCTTTACCTCTTGGAACATTGGCTCAAAAGGCTGAGCCAGTTGCACTAGTAAAGGCTCTGAGTTTAGAAAAGGACAAAAGCTAAATGTATACACTGCAGAAGGAAAAAACTATTAAAATAATAAATAAAAAACTAAACTAAACTAAAATAAAATAAAAAACTATTAAAATAATAGTAAAAATATCTTTTCTCTATTAACAGCTCTTTAGTTCCCCAAAAGAGGAGCCATTATCTATTACCAAGGTCATTTGAAAACAGATGATCCAGTCACCAGAGGCAATAATCTAACAGATTAATCAGCTAAAGAAATAGCTCTGAAAATCAAGTCTGTATTAGCCATCATATTATCAGACCTGGGAGGATTCCTGATTACCAGCTGATCCCAAATATACAGCATAGGACCTCTGATGGAACAAGTAGCAGCCCATGACTCAATTCCTGAAGGGATGGTGGTTGTCAGCCAAAGGAAAACTAACCCTGTCTGCTGATCTAGGGGATCAAATCCTAACCAAGATTCACTAATCCCCTCACATGGGTACCTGCAAAATACAAGATCTGATTTGTCATGCAGAACCCAAGATGAAAAATACAAGTTCCAAAATTAATAACATAATGTCCAGCTGCAAAGCTTGTCAGCTCACTAATACAACTAAGAATACCACAATTCAAGGGAGAGGCACCCAGCCCAGTACTTTTTGATAATTCAATTTTACTGAGGTTAAGCTTGAAAAACATGGGTACAGGTATGTCCTTGTATTTGTAGTCACTTTTTTAGGTCAGACTGAAGTGTTTCCTACCAAACATGAAACTGCTCAGATGGTGGCAAAGTAATTACTCAAAAACATCCTACCAACAAATAACTTCTCATAGATGATAGTGTCAGATAATGGACCAGATTTTGTGGCCATGGTAAGTCAGAATTTGTCCACAGTCCTGAGGTTTGATTGGAAATTTTATTATACATGTAGACCCCAGAGTTTAAGACAGATAGAAAGAATAAATGAAACTCTAAAAGAGACTCTAACTAAATTAGCCTTAGAGACTGATGATAACTGGGTGACTCCCCTTTGCCCTCTATAGGATACAGAATACCCCCTACCAGATGGGACGTCCTGTATTTGAAATCATGTTTGGAATGACATCCCCCATCTCCCCTTGGTTGCAGGCAGAAGTCATTGCAGAATTCAAGGTCCAGTCCTCTTGGAGGACCTAAAAGCTATCCAATGGTTTCAACAAGCAGGTCTAGTCTAAACTATTTACTCTGTATGAAACAGGTCTTTTCCCCATCTCAACCATACACATTGAGTTGAAAATAGAGGAGACTGTAGTTTGGATCCATCACAACCTTGCAGGAGCAGCAGACCTATTCCTAGAACAAGAAGACCCCTGATGTCTGGCTCAACCTAGGCAAGAGACATGGGGGTTCTAAGGATCCCAAGAACCAGCTCAGGCTCCTGCTATAATGACAGGGCTACTGAAAATGGTCTGGACTTTTGGAATGCTGATTCTATGAAGTATGAGGTCTTATTCCTTTCCTGCTCCTCTCGAGCCCTGGTGCAGCTAGTACAAAGAATCATGTATCATACTGATGAGGAGATAACAGGAATCCTGTTTGATAAGGACAACTGGCTTACCAGACATAAAATAGAGCTCCTCACAATTACCTTGTCCATCATGATGAGGCTGAGTCTGGTAGGAGCAGGGACTGACAATACATGCTAGCCCTACAGAGTTCCAGCTATGTCAACTTAAAAACAGCCATAGATAAAGAAAAGAAAAGTGCTGTTTTTATGTGAATCATTCTGCGGTGATCAAGGACACACTGGACAGAGTAAGACAATAATATTTAGGTAAATGACAGAGAGATATGCTGCCCAAGGATGGTTCAAATCATGGTTTAATGGCGCTCCCTGGTTGACTGCCCTGATTTCTACCCTGCTTGTCCATTATTCATATGACTGTTGGTATTACCATTTGATCTCTGCATATTAAGCAGAGTAATGTTTATAAAAGAAAGAGTAGGGGCAATACAGACCATGGTATTTAGATCCAAATGTATAGAATTAGCACCTGAAGGACAAGAGAGGAACAGCTTGAAAATTCCCCACTGACCCCAATGGGAGCACTATGATTGGGCATAGCCAAAGGAAAGCAGAAACGTAAAGCCCAATCAACTCTGCTTTTGGAAAAAAATAAACAAATATAACAAAAGCCAACAACAACAACAAAAACCCTCCATGTTGTGAAAGACCAGGAGCTAAACTTCAATTCCAGGAAGAAAATTGCAGGTACATCCTGGCCAAACATCCTATGGCAACACCCACCCCCTACAGCCACAGCCAATCAGGCTATAATACCAGGGTCAAGGTACATATAAATAACTGAAGACATCCTTCAGAGAATAGATAACTTAGACATCCTGTTTGCCACAAATGCTGGTTTTAAAATACTAACTTGCTTACCCATGTGGTAATTCCTCAAGCTTGCTGAAACTACAATAAATACCCTGTACCTCTGTGCTCAGAACTCTCACTCTGACCTGCTGCAATGGGGACAATAAAAGACCTTGATCATGAGCTTGTAATAAAGACTCTTATATGTTTACATCGAAATTGGCTCCTCCTTAGTTTTTGGAGTATCCTGGAACTTGGGCATAACAACTTCAGAGAGAAGAAAACCTGGGAGCAGAGAGAAGGTTCAGTTTGTGTGTGTGTGTGTGTGTGTGTGTGTGTGTGTGTGTGTGTGTGTGCGTGCGTGCGTGTGTGTGTTATTATATTTCATACTATGCTTTTATTGCCTAACACTTTCATATTTTATAATCAAGATTATTTTACTGTTGAGTAACATTTTTTTGAGCAATATTGTAAGAAGCAAAGCATTTATCTCAACGTAAGTTCAGTGGAGAACAATAGCTATCCAAGACACATTACCCTTGTAATAGGGGATCATTTAAAGCAAGTGATATGACTGTGGACCCAATCATGTTCTTAATTGCATTTCATTTCATTTTTTCCTTTTATTAGATATTTTCTTTATTTACATTTCAAATATTATCTCCTTTCCCGGTTTCCTCTCAGAAAACCCCATCCAATTCCCTGTCCCACTTCTTATATGAAGGTACTCCCCAACCCACCCACCCAGTCTCACCTCCCTGCCCTGGCATTCCTCTACACTGGGGCATTGAGCCTTCACAGGACCAAGGGCCTCTCCTCCCACTCATGCCTGACAAGGCCATCCTCTGCTACATATGCTGCTAGAGCCATGGGTTGCTACATGTGTACTATTTGGTTGGTGCTTTAGTCCCTGGGAGCTCTGGGGGATCCAGTGGGTTGATACTGTTGTTCTTCCTACAGGGTTGCAAACCCCTTCAGCTAATAGAAGAGAAAGTAGGGAAGAGCCTTGAGCACATGGGCACAGGGGAAATTTTCCTGAACAGAATACCATTGGCTTATGCTCTGAGATCAAGAATTAACAAATGGGATATTATAAAAATGCAAAGATTCTATAAGGCAAAGGACACTGTCAATAGGACAAAATAGAAACCAACAGATTGGGAAAAGATTTTTATGAATCCTATATCCAATAGAGGGCTAATATCCAATATATAAAAAGAACTCAAGAAATTAGACTCCAGACAATCAAATAACTCTATTTTAAAATGGAGTAACTAAACAAAGAATTTTCAACTGAGGAATATTGAATGGCAGAGAAGCACTAAAAGAAATGTTCAACATCCTTAGTCATCAGAAAAATTCAAATCAAAACAACCCTGAGATTCTACCTCACACCAGTCAGAATGGCAAAGATCAAAAACTCAGCTGACAGCAGGGGATGATATGAAGAAAGAAGAACACTCTTCCATTGGTGAGATTGCAAGCTGGTACAACCACTCTGGAAATCTGTCTTGTGGTGTCTCAAAAAATTGGCCATAGTACTATCTGATGACCCAGCTATACTACTTCTCAGCATATACCCAAATGGAATAGCAGAATTTAATGATGGCTGCATGAGTGCATGTGGAGTTATTAACTGGAACATGAAAAATTTATCCTTTGTTATATTACTTAAGTGAAGGGAAAATAATCACCCTCCAATGGACTGTTCATGGGTATCTCAACAACAGGCCAAGGCGTGCTTCATGTTCAAGAGTAGTTGGCAAGCACAAAACAAATGCCATGTTTGTTTGTTTGTTTGGGGAGAGGTGTTGCTTGGTCATTATGTGTATTATTGAGGAGTGGTTTTTTTTTGCTTAATTTTTTATTTTTTGGAGGAAAAGAAAGAGAAAAGAATCAAAATGTAGTTGGGTGAGTAGAGAAGGATCTAAAAGGAGTTTTGGGGGGAATGAAATGTGTTGTTTCAAAATGATAAACAAATAATAGAAAATAGAACATTCTCCTTACCATCTATTAACTCTCCATGGTCTCTTACTGAAGGGTTGAGCTTCATGAGCCCCTTCTGTCTAATGGTAAAGATGACTGTGCTCTCTTAAATATAACATTACTGTGAAATTGTACTGTAAACATATTGATATCTTGGAGATCTAATGCAGTTATTGATGCAGATTGCACACAGATACGTTTCTAGTACATATGCATTAACTATTACCTACATTTCTAAACTATGTGATAAGTGGATATGATTTATCTTACAAAGGATTTTTTGAGTAGTTTGGTAACACTGTTTGTAACCCCCACACTTGGGAAGTTTAAGCAGTAGTTTAGGGTTATCAGTGGCTATGTAATAAGACTGTCCAATACTAAATAATCAAACAAAAGATATCAAGAATATAAGTCATCAGTAAAACTACTCAAGTTAATATATGTGATGTTTTCAGTGCAATATTCAGCATCTAATTATCATTATCATCATCATCATATTTCAATCATATAAATTAGGATGAAACAAATGACATTCACTATGATATGGCACTGCAAACATATGTTCAGTGTATACTACTCATATACACATACCACAGTGATGTATATTAACGAACTAGGTAATATAAAATGTATAGTCGGAAGGTTTCCAATACCCACTATGTGAAGAAACAAATTTTAAACTTTAAGAGTTCATGACAAATTTTGCTTCTTTAACTGAATAGTTGGATGAAGTAGGAGTTGGAGGAATCTGAAAATCAGTCATATTTTTTGAAGCTCAGAAACCCTTTAGACATAAGCTCATCATGCTCAAATGTAGTAATACACACCAGAAATTTAATGCAAATTAATGGCAAATAGTTTAGAAAAAAATGAAGCTCGGATAACTTTTTATATTTAACATACATTATACTCAGATTTATAAAAACATTTTTCTGTACTTTAACATGTATTAGCAAAACTTACTTAGGAAAAAACTATTGTCTTAACGTTATGTCAATATTAGTATTTCCTTTGTTCTTCAATCTTTACAGCTTTACCTTTAAAATAGGCATAGATATGGAAATTTCGAAAATACCTTTCAGGCTTAAGATTATTTAAGATGGCAAAACAAAATGGATAAAAAAAATATGAATAATTTTTAATAGAATACCAGGCTTTGACCTACAAAAATGACACTTATATTTACATATACATGAAAATATATTAGGAATGACAATACCTTCTGCTCCTTTTCATCCTCCCTTTACAAGTAATGAGTAACAAAATTTTACTAGCTGGAAAGAAATGGAACCATAATCTTTTGAAACAACTCTTCAGTACAAGGGTGCTCACTACCACTGTGGCTGTAAAAGTTAATGAGGATGTCAAGTTACTGTGAGGTTTAACCCCCAAAGGACAGCTTCAGTTCTGCCAACAGCAAAAAGCTATGCCTGATAATAAGCATCTCACAGGGAGATGTGCACTGATGATGTATAAGATCCAGGGCTCGTCTGCATGTGATTACATGCACACTTATGATTATGTATGCCTCCTGCACATCTTCCAAATTGGATAACAATGTACTGCAAATAGTGTAGAACACTTGTTAGGGCAGAGTGAAAAACAAAAATGTCTTGTTTCAGTTTTAACTTCAATACTGTGAATTAGGAGAAAGAAAAAACTTACATCCAACATAAATTTATACATGTTTTTATTCTTTCCATAATATTTTTTTCTCATCTGGACAAGCTGCTTGAGCTGAGGTGATTTTAATTAAGTCAGCATATTATGATAACTTGTAAAAACAAATTAAACTGAGTTTAAAGAGAAGAAAGTTTTTTTCTTGATTCAACAATAGAATCCTGCATGTAAGGTACTACATTGAAATGCAGAAATAATGGTGATTGTTTCCTCTCTTCTAAATAATAGACATCTGTCTGTATGTGAAATTGCTAACAATAGACCACCTTAGTTTTCTTCCTGGATGTCTTTCTGTTTCTTTCTGTTTACTGGCAACAAGTCTTTTGAAATCAACAGCATTTCCAGTCATTAAAATGTTTCTTAAGAGGGAAGAGGGACCACGTGTTCATTTATTTCACAATTGTGAAAGAAAAATGGACATGGTAGAATGGTAACAAAATAATAGACCATCATTGTGTATATACTTTATACGATGCTGAGGTACAGTCTGGAAAGGATCCTGAAAGTAAGAAGAGAGAAGAAAGGACGAGAGGATCACAGCAACAAAGAGAAGAAAGAAAAGGAGGGAGAGGAATTAAAGTCTACTAAGAAGAGATGGTAACCTAGGATATAGACATGTGGTCATCACATAAATGCTTTCAACTTGGAGGCAAGTACGAACCTTTATAAGACTTAGACCCCATATAACAATATCTAGATTAGAAATAATTGATGCTGAGCTACAGTCTAGTAAAGGGTATTTCCTTGGTGGAAATATAGTTTTAGTAAAATTAAAAGTTTCTCATATAATAATGAATTCTCTCTTTGATTTGTCTATTAGATACTCATCGGTTAATAAGGGAAAGTTGGCTACTGTTAAACTTGAGAAGAGCTAAGAGAAAAGAATAAATCCATGATTGTCTAATTAAAGCAAGCTGTATTTTGGGGTGCACCTAGGACTGGCCAACCTGCTGTCTCACCCTAAGTCCCAATTCTAGAGAGCAGCTCCTACTGCCCTCTTGAGGTCCTTTTTATAGAAGAGCTATGTTGTTTTTAGGAGCTACAGAGTTGGTTGTTAAACATTGTTTAAAAAAATATAATGAAAGGAAAAGACAAAGGGTAAATATATACGCCATATTGTGGGATCTCAAGTTTAGTGTAGGCGAACAAAAGAGATTTACCATTACATCAGATCTGAGAAGCAGAAACTTACACTTACTTGCAAATAGAAATCTTAACTTACAAGGGCTTAGCAGAGGACAAACAGGAACCTATTTTTTATTTCAAGGATTTAACATAGAAAAACAGGAACTTAATCTTTAAATGCAAACAGAACCTTTAGCCTGCAAATTATATTATTCCCGTCTTGGTCTCACAGCTACTTTTCTACAGAAAGCAAAGCACAGAACACATCTGAGTTATTTTACAATCACCAATAGTTCAGCTATACTGCTTAATGGACCACTGCTTGTATGATGACCATGATTGACAGATATTCTGAAAACATGTCTATACTTTCTGAAGAATGTGTGGATCTACAAGAGTTCAGTATTAGTTTATTTATAAAAGATACAATTAATAGGTATTGAGCAGACAACTAGTTGAGACTATTTTCTAGATAAAACAAATACAAAATATTAAGCATATATGGATACAAACAAACATTCACTTGTTGAGTTTATTACTTGTTCATTTTCCCTCAAGGAGAGTTATGTATTATAATGAGTTCTTTTTAAGGAGCATACATGGGCCAGTCTGTGCTGAAAGAAAGATGAAAGAAAACCCGGCCACCGTGCAGAATAGACTACTCCAGACCACACGGTTTCAGGGGGGGGAGGGGGTTATTCAGAGAAAGGACAAAAGTGGGGAGACAGTGGGGGAGATAAGAAGTTAAAGAGGGCACGAGTCCGGTGTACTGCCTGTTTTATATGGGCAGTGACGTAGTATCTCCCAGGTACAGGTGAGGGAGCCAAGTGGATTCTGGGAGCGTGGGGCTGTTTCCTCGGCAACGATGTGGGAGTCGCCTAGAAGTGAAGTCACTGGGTTCGGCTGATACCAACATGTGCCCCACCTCCAAGAGGAAGCACATAAGCCTGTGGAAAATGGATGCCCCAGAGAAGAGGGATGCTGGTGGAAGTGAGGTGGGGATGGGTTGGAAGGTGGAGGAGCATCCTCTCAGAGGTTGAGGAGCTGTGGAATGGGATGATAAACTTGGGGAGGGGGAACTATGAAGGTGGACAACTTGTGGAAGGTAAATAAATAAATTAATTAAAATAAAAAAAAATCAGACACATTTTATTTTTCAAATAACAAACCAAACTTAAAATGACTGTTTTCTGTAGTCAAACCATCAATATTCTGGCACAAATTGCATGCCAAATGTTGCAGTAGTGATATCTGGAAGCTGTGAGACTGATCAAACAAGCTTTCTCTTTAGGGGTTCATGATCTGGGGGAGCATCAGACTTAGGATTTGTTTCATTTGTCATCTTTACAGAATTTTTATACTTCTATAATAGTGATTTCTACATTTAGGTTTTCTAGTCTCATAAGTTATGTTTTAGAGTTTTAAGTTGAGATACTGCACAATAAAATTGCCAGTCTCTTGTAAAATTATTTTAACAACCGGGCAGTGGTGACACACGCCTTTAATCCCAGCACTTGGGAGGCGGAGGCAGGAGGATTTCTGAGTTTGAGTCCAGCCTGGTCTACAGAGTGAGTTCCAGGATAGTCAGGGCTACACAGAGAAACCTTGTCTTGAAAAAACAAAAAAAAATATTTTAAACTAAAATTAGTATAAAGATGATATTTTGTTTAAAAAATTTTAAGTATAAAATGTAAAGTTATTAGAAAAAACTCAGTATATATTCTTTAGGAACTTCTTCCCTCATCCCTGGGAAAAAACACTGATATGACCAAAATTCCTCCATATAAGTCAGACAGCATTGTTTGAGTTAATGTGGGAAACAGTGCATGTCTTCAAAGCAATAGTGATGGTATAGATTTTTAGCCAATCTGGCTGTTATAATACACATTAAAGTGTGTTAGTATGGCACCATTTTATTTTTTTTCATTTTTATTGCATATTTTATTTGTACTTCAGATGCCATCTCCTTTCCCCATTCGCCCCCCTCTTAGAAAACCCCTGTCCTATGCCCACTTTTCCTTTTTGCATTTATACAATTTTTTAAAAAAATGTTAATAAAGGGTTTATAAGTTTGGTAATGCTCAATCAGAGATGTAACCCACTACCCAACCTAGATATATAAACTATCTTTGACTAGTGGAGACACTTGTCAAAGTGTCCCACTGCCTCCCTGTCTCCCCCTCTTTCTGTCTCTCATCACCTAGTTTCTCCTCTCCTTCTTCTCCTCCTCTCCTTACTCCTTCTCTTCCTCTCAGTACTCCTCCCACCTTAGCTCCTCCTACATATCACCCTTCCTGTTAAAATAAAACTTGTCTCTCAAAATACAATTAGAGCATAATTATGCCAATTTGTACCAGTGAGGTACAAGATAGTCCTAATACCTAGTCTGTCATTTTGTTGACTAACCAGAGCCTCTGTCATCTATCCTAACTAAAACACTTAGTTCTGAAACTGGCTTTTTCCTTGGCTTTAGAATGAATGTCAGCTGAAAACCATCCACTCAAATCTTTTCTCTCAAGGTAAATAGCCAGGATTGGCTATGAGACTATAACTTTTCAACCCCGTCAGAAATCCAGAATGACTGAGTTAACTATAATTGTGTGAAGCACAAAGCATAGCTTCTAAACCTTAGCCAATTTATAGAGACCTCTGAACACCTGGACGCTCCCTCTACTACAAAACATTGGAGCATCTGTTCTTCCGCCTTCTGGCCCAGGATCATCTAACAGACCTTAGTGCTGCAGAATTATTAAGGGCTGATTATTCTGTCTGGCAAATATGATCAGTCAACTATTCTGCAAGTGTGTCGTTTTCTGGACAGTAATTTGTCTGTAGATGGAAAGAGGCAATTCTTGCCTAGTGGGTGTCTCACCACAACTGGAGTAACTCCAAAGATGCTCAATTTCTTCTTAGAATTCAATACAGGAAGCTGTCAGGAGCAGACAGGTCTCTAATCAAAATGAACATTAATACAGAAATGTTTGTCATGTCAATTCTGTGGACTTCTAACGTTTTGAAAACCAACTATCCAAGTAAGGTAATCTGGACTGTTGTCTGTTAACTCCACTCAGCTATTTCTAAATAAAACATAGAAAACATTCTAACAAAAAACTCTAAGCCATGAATTTGCTATAGTCTCTTAACTCACAGGCTAACCATCTCAAATCTGTTAAAAAAAAAGTTAAAGAAGGACTGGGTCTAAGCTTTGTATTCCTAAATATGTTATACTGGTACAATGCCTATGAGAGTAACAATATTCATCTCACTTTTATATCAATAAGAAGCTCATACAAATGAAAACCTTAAATTTGTAATCAAAGTAAATTGGTGCCATTTAAGAAATTATATCTTCATCTTGATAATAATTGTACAGATTTCTACCAAATAGGTTATAGCTATGCAATAAATCCTAGCTAATCTTCTCTATTCCCACAAACCACTACTTTTCCCTAGAAAGACAGCCCAACATTTATCACCTTAGTCCCCAAGCCCAGGGAATAGGGGCGCTGACTCTTCATTAGCTTCTTCAAGCTGATTATGGGCGTTGAGATATTAGAAGAGGAGTGGGGGGAAGAGCAAATTGATAAGCCTCTGATGTTGTGTCTTCACTGCATCCAGATGGAATTCCAGGACCTCAGAGGTTTGAGCAGGTCTGCCCAGCTTGCTTGATGAGTAGATACACCAAGGGTGTTTATTCTGCAATATACAATTCTCAAAAAAATTTTAGTATCAAGATAATTGTTTTTAAGAGGGCTGACATTTTATTAAGGATGTTGGTTCTAACCGCTTTTCTGCTTTTCTTTCCCCCCCCTCTTTTATTGGATATAATATTTACATTTCAAATTTTATCCCCTTACAGCATTCCCCCCACCACCCAGGAACCCCTTATCCCATCCCCCCTCCTCCTGCTTCTATGAGGGTTTGCACCCCCCTACTCCCGACTCCCCCTCCCCACTCTCAGATCCCCCCCTCCCACACACACACACTCAGTGTTCAGCCTTCATGGGACAAAGTTCTCCTCTCCCACCTATGCCCAAAAAGGTCATCCTCCCCTACATATACAGCTGGAGTCATATTTCACTCCATATGTGCTCCTAGGCTGGTGGTTTAGACCCTGGGGAGCTCTGGCTGGTTGGTATTGTTGCTCTCCTCATGGGGCCACCAACCCTTTTGGCTCCATCAGTTTACTCTCTAACTTCTCCATTGGGAACCTTTGATGAGATTAATGGTTATATGAGAGTATCTGCCTTTTCAGGCTGCTGTCAGCTTTCCCTTCCTGTCATCCATATCAGCATCTACTTTGGTAACTGCACATGGGATGAATACCCAGGTGGAATGGTCTACATACAACATATCCTTCAGATTCTGTCCCACACTTTGTCTCCATATTTGCTCCCTTGGGTATTTAGTTACTCCTTCTAAGAAAGACCTAGGCATCCACACTTGTTCTTCCTTCTTCATGAGCTTCATGTGGTCTATTAGTTGAATCTTTGTTGTTTCAAAGTTTTGGACTAATCTCTGCTTATCAGTGAGTAAATATCATGTGTGTTCTTTTGTGATTGGGTTACCTCACTCAGGATGATATTTCCTAGTTCCATCCATTTACCTAAGAATTTCTTGAATTCATTATTTTTAATAGCTGAGTAATTTTCCATTTTATAAATGAACCACATTTTTTGTATTCATTCCTCTGATGAAGGGCTTCTGGGTTCTTTCCAGCTTCTGGCTATTATAAATAAGGCTGCTATAAACATAGTGGAGCATATGTCTTTGTTATATGTTGGGGCATTTTCTGGGTACATGCCCAGGAGTGGTATAGCTGGGTCCTCAGGTAGTGCTATGTCCAATTTTCTGAGGAACCGCCAGATGGACTTCCAGAGTGGCTGTACCACCTTGCAAACCCACCAACAATGCAGGAGTGTTCCTCTTTCTTCACATCCTTGCCAGCATCTACTATCACATGAATTATTGATCTTAGCTATTCTGACTGGTGTGAGGTGGGATCTCAGTTTTTATTTGCATTTCCCTGATAACTAAGGATGTTGAGCATTTCTTAAGGTGCTTCTCGGCCATTCGTGTTTCCTCAGTTGAGAATTCTTTGTTTAGCTCTATACCCCATCTTTTAATGGGGTTATTTTGCTGTTTGGCGTCTAATTTTTCAAGTTCTTTGTATATATTTGATATTAGCCCTCTATCGGATCTATGATTGATAATGTTCTTTTCCCAATCTGTTGGTTGATGTTTTGTCTTGTTGAGAGTGTCTTTTGCCTTACAGAAGCTATGCAATTTGATGAGGTCCCATTTGTCGATTCTTGATCTTAGAGCATAGGCCATTGGTGTTCTGTTCAGGAACTTTTTCCATGTGCCTAGGTATTCAAGGGTCTTCCCCAGCTTCTCTTCTATTAGTTGCAGTGTATCTGGCTTTATGTTAAGGTCCTTTATCCACTTGGAGTTGAGCTTTGGACAAGGGGATAAGAATGGATTAATTTGCATTTTTCTACATGCTGACCTCCAGTTGAGCCAGCACCACTTGTTGAAAATGCTGACCTTTTTCCACTGGATGGTTTTAGCTCCCTTGTCAAAGATCAAGTGACCATAGGTGTGTGGGTTCATTTCTGGGTCTTCAATTCTATTCCATTGATCTTCCTGCCTGTCTCTGTACCAATATCCTGCAGTTTTTATTACTACTGCTCTGTAGAACAGCCTGAGGTCAGTGATTGTGATTCCCCCAGAAGTTCTTTTATTGTTGAGAATAGTTCTCGCTATCCTAGGTTTTTTGTTATTCCAAATGAATTTGTAAATTGCTCTTTCTATCTCTATGAAGAATTGATTTGGATTTTTGATGGGGATTGCATTGAATCTGTAGATTGCTTTTGGCAAGGTGGCCATTTTTACTAAATTAATCCTGCCAATCCAGGATCATAGAAGATCTTTCCATCTTCTGAGATCATCTTCTATTTCTTTCTTCAGAGACTTGAAGTTCTTGTCATACAGATCTTTCACTTGCTTGGTTAGATTCACTCCAAGATAATTTATTTTATTTGTGGCTATTGTGAAGGGTGTCATTTCCCTAATTTCTTTCTCTGCCTGTTTATCCTTTGAGTAGAGGAAGGCTACTGATTTGTTTGAGTTGATTTTATATTCAGCCACATTGCTAAAGTTGTTTATCAGGTTTAGAAGTTCTCTGGTGGAAGTTATAGGGTCACTTAAGTATACTATCATATCATCTGCAAATAGTGAAATTTTGACTTCTTCCTTTCCTATTTGTATCCCTTTGACTTCCTTTTGTTGTCTAATTGCTCTAGCTAAGACTTCCAGTACTATATTAAATAGGTAAGGTGAGAGTGGGCAGCCTTGTCTAGTCCCTGATCTTAGTGGCATTGCTTCCAGTTTTTCTCCATTTAGTTTGATGTTGGCTACTGGCTTGCTGTATATTGCTTTTACTGTGTTTAGGTATGGGCCTTGAATTCCTGATCTTTCCAAGACTTTTAACGTGAAGGGATGTTGAATTTTGTCAAATGCTTTCTCAGCATCTAGTGAGATGACCATGTGTGTTTTTTTTTTTTTTTGAGTTTATTTATGTAGTGGATTACATTGATGTATTTCTGAATATTGAACCATCCCTGCATTCCTGGGATAAAGCCTACTTGATCTTGATGGATTGTTTTGATGTGTTGTTGGATTCAGTTTGCATGAATTTTATTGAGTATTTTTGCATCAATATTCATAAGAGAGATTGGTCTGTAGTTCTCTTTCTTTGTTGGGGTTTTGTGGTTTAGGTATGAGTGTAATGGTAGCTTCATAGAATGAATTGGGTAGTCTTCCTTCTGTTTCTATTCGATGGAATAGCTTGAAGAGGATTGGTATTAGGTCTTCCTTGAAGGTCTGATAGAATTCTGCACTAAAACCATTTTTTGGTGGGGAGATTTTTAATGACTACTTCTATTTCTTTATTAGTTATGTGACTGTTTAGATGGTTTATCTGCTCCTCGTTTATGGTACCTGGTATCTATCTAGAAAATTGTACATTTCATCCAGATTTTCCAATTTTGTTGAGTATAGGCCTATGTAGTAGGATCTGATGATTTTTTAAATTTCCTCTGTTTCTGTTGTTATGTCTCCGTTTTCAGTTCTGATTTTATTAATTTGAGTACTGTCTCTGGGCCCTTTGGTTAGTCTGGCTTAGGGTTTGTCTGTCTTGTTGATTTTCTCAAAGAACCAGCTCCTGGTTTTGTTGATATTTTGTATAGTTCTTTTTGTTTCAACTTGGTTGACTTCAGACCTGAGTTTGATTATTCCCTACCATGTACTCCTTTTGGGTATATTAGCTTCTTTTTGTTCTAATGCTTTCAGGTGTGCTGTCAAGTTGTTAAGGTATGCTCATTCCATTTTCTTTTTGTGAGAACTTAGAGCTATGATTTTTCCTCTTAGTACTGCTTTCAGGGAGTCCCACAAGTTTTGATAGAGGTGTCCTCATTTTCATTTAATTCTAAAAAGTCTTTAATTTCTTTCTTATTTCTTTCTTGACCAAGTTATCATTGAGTAGAGCATTGTTCAGTTTCCAAGTGTATGTGGGATTTCCATTGTTTTTGTCCATGTCAAAGATGAATCTTAGTCCATGGTGGTCTGATAGGGTACAAGGGATTATTTCAATCTTTTTGTATCTGTTGAGGCCTGTTTTGTGACTAATTATATGGTCTATTTTGGAGAAGGTACCATGAAGTTCTGAGAAAAAAGTTTATTCTTTTGTTTTAGGATGAAATGTTCTATAGATGTCAGTTAAGTCCAATTAGTTCATAACTTCTGTTAGTTTCATTGTGTCTCAGTTTAATTTTCTGTTTCCATGATCTGTCCATAGCTGAGAGTGGGGTGTTGAAATCTCCCACTATTATTGTGTAGGGTGCAATGTATGCTTTAAGCTTTAGTAAAGTGTCTTTTATGTATGTGGGTGCCCTTGCATTTGGGGCATATATGTTCAGAATTGTGAGTTCCTCTTGGTACATTTTTCCTTTGATGAATATGAAGTGTCCTTCTTTATCTTTTTTGATTACTTTTGGTTGAAAAACGATTTTATTTGATATTAGAATCGTTACTCCCGCTAGTTTCTTGGGACCATTTGCTTGGAAGATTGTTTTCCACCCTTTTACTCTGAGGTAGTGTCAGTCTTTTTCACAAAGGTGTGTTTCCTGAATGCAGCAAAATGTTGGGTCCTAATTACATATCCAGTCTGATAGTCTATGCCTTTTTATTGGAGAATTGAGTCCATTTATATTAAGAGATATTAAGGAAAAATGAGTGTTGTTTCCTGTTATTTTTGTTATTGGCAGTGGAGATATGTTTGTATCGGTACCTTCTTTTAGGGTTTTTGGAAGATTACTTTCTTGTTTTTTCTAGGTTGTAGTTTCCCTCCTTGTGTTGGAATTTTCTACCAATTATCTTTTGAAGTGCTGGATTTGTAGTGAGATATTGTGTAAATTTGGATTTGTCATGGAATATTTTGTTTTCTCCATCAATATTGATTGAGAGTTTTGCTGGGTATAGTAATCTGGGCTGACATTTTTGTTCTCTTAGGGTCTGTATGATATAGGTCCAGGATATTGTGGCTTTTATGGTCTCTGGTGTGAAGTCTGGTGTAATTCTTATAGGTCTGCCTTTATATGTTACGTTGCCTTTTTCCCTTACTGTTTTTAGTATTTTTTCTTTGTTTTGTACATTTGATGTTTTGACTATTATGTGGTGGGAAGTATTTCTTTTCTGGTCTAAACTATTTGGAGTTCTGTAGGCTTCTTGTATATTTATGGACATCTCTTTCTTTAGGTTAGGAAAGTTTTCCTCTATAATTTTGTTGAAGATATTTACTGGTCCTTTAAGTTGGGAATCTTCCTTTCTTATCTATACCTATTATCCTTAGGTTTGGCCTTCTCATTGTGTCTTGGATTTCCTGTATATTTTGGGTTAGTAGCTTTTTGTATTTTGCATTTTCTTTGACAGTTGTGTCAATGTTTTCCATGGTATCTTCTGCACATTACATTCTCTCTTCTATCTTGTATTCTGTTGGTGATACTTGTGTGTATGACTCCTGATTTATTTTTTAGGTTTTCTATCTCCAGGGTAGTTTCCCATTGTGATTTTTTTATTGTTTCTACTTCCATTTCTAGATCCTGGATGGTTTTGGTTAATTCCTTCTCCTGTTTAGTTGTGTTTTCTTGCAATTCCTTAAGGGATTTTTGTGTTTTTTCTTTAAAGGTTTCTATCTGTCTACCAGTGTTCTCCTTAAGTTCTTTTTAAGTGTCATTTATGTCTTTCTTAAATCCTCTATCATCGTCATGAGAAGTGATTTTAATTCTGAATCCTGCTTTTCTGGTGTGATGGGGTGTTCAGGGCTTGCTATGATGGGGGAACTGGGTTCTGATGATGCCATGTAACTTTGGATTCTGTTGCTTACATTCTTGTGCTTGCCTTTCGCCATCTGGTTAACTCTAGTGCATCCTTTACTTGCTGTCTCTGACTGAAGCCTGTCTTTCCAGTTATCTTGTTTGTGTCTGATCTGCTCGGGGTCCAGATGTCTCTGTGATCTTCTCCAGCTGCACTGAATACAGTGGTATCTCTAGGATGCCTCAGGATATGGTGCCTCCAAGGTAGCAGTCCAGCTAGGTGTCTGCAGTTATGGGTGCAGTGTCTCCTCTAGGATATCTCAGGATAAGGTGCCCACTGATCTGAGTGCAGTGGCTCCTCTAGGATATCTCAGGATATGTTGTCTGATGCTCTGAGTTCAGTTGTTCTTCTGTGGCTGGGTTGAGTGGACTTTCCAGAATGTCTCTGGCGGAATCTGTGATCCACACAACAGCAGACCAGGCAGAGATCTGGTCCAGGTCTCAGATCCGGGAGAGGGGAGGAAGGGGAGTGCTAGTCCGCAGGGGTGGGGGTGGGGGGTTGGGTATCTGCTGGAATCTGAGCACTCCCCGCACCCAGCTTTGGGCTTAGGGCAGTGTGTGGGTCTTCCTACCTATGCTGGCTGTGGGATCTGTGGAGCCTCCAGGATGTCTCGGATGGAATCCAGGGTCCACACAACAGCAGACTGGGCAGAAGTCTGGTCCAGGCCTCTATTATACCATTTTAAATAGCTATTTTTTCTTGCATTACTTCAGTTAAAGTCCATGAACTGTTTATTTTGATAATGGAAGCACTGCAAGAAAAAGAAGAATAAAGCAAAGATAATAACACAGCACCATTCTCTTAGGTTAAATATCTTAACTAGAGACATGCTTATCATTATTGTTACTCTTATTTTTAAGTTAATGGAACCTTAAACTTATAAAGTAATAATAAGTTTCTTACACTAACATCTTTTAAAAAAGAAAGACCTAATGTCTAAGTGGATCAGACTAGTCAAGTTCCTCAGGTGTAAACGTGACATTTCTCCCAGAGATTACAGAGATTAATTACTCTTCTAACACCTGTGGGAAGATGTTGGAAATAGTTACATGGTTAGAAACTGGACAACAGAGAATTTATACATAATATATATGACAATATTTTCATATATAGTAAAAAACAATATATCTTTTGATATTTCTCTTTCTATATTGACTCTATCATGTAAATGTAATATATTATATAATACAAAATGATCTTAGGTTAGTTATTGCTTATACTTTTTTGAATTGTTAAAAAGTACTTTTGATTAATAGTGATTACTAGAGTTAATAGGAGGAGTGAATAGTGAGGGTTCTATCTCAGATACCAAAGCACATTGGCTGAAGGGTTGGTTATAAGTGCTACAGAGCAGGAGTGAAGATCAAGTGATACACTGTATTCTATAAACTACTCTTGAGAGACTATGAAGTCTCTAAACAGGAAGCATTAGAAGATGGAACTGTTCCTTCTAATTTCATCAGGGCACACTGCTTACATCTATTGAAATGCATCAGTATATTCTATAACCCTTACCTGCTGACAAAATTCACTAAACATAAATTATATTTTAAGGACAAGTCCATCATTTCAAATTTCATACTGTATTTTCTATCAAAAGCATGAGGGTAAAACAACTACATTTCAAACACTACTTTTATAACACTTATTGTTTATGTCTTTCTGTGTGTTTGTGTTTACATGTACAGCACAGAACATGTATAGCAGTCAGAAGACAACTTGTAGTATTCCCTCTCTCTAGACACTACAAGTATCCTCAGGAACAAACTCATGTTGCCCAGCTTGGTGTCAAGCACCTTCACTAACCAAGTCATCTCACCACCCTCCTGAACACTAAATTTGTTACATGAGAATGTGAGCTCTCAACATTAAAACAAAACCAAAAACCTCTTAGTCAGCTTTTACAGAACTTATCCAATGCTAGAATGCCTGCTTTGGCATCTCAACCATTCCCTTGAGAATAAGCACATATGCAACTCAACCTAAATTGTTCTTTGACTCTAAAGTTCTCTGAATATAAAACTCAAAACAGTTACCTTGAACATAAAGCATTTTCCTCTCACTCTCATGAACTCACTCTATTCTATTTTAATTCCTTGAAAATACTGTAGTGTGTTAACAATCTCTTTCAGAACCTCCAATTTTAATTCAATGTTTTGACTTCCACTTGCACTTTGTTTCTCCACTTAACAAATGACTACATTGCTATCACTGCTGTGGTATTAGCAACAACATTCAATTAGCACTCATACTGTGAGCTATGATTATGGTTCACCAACACCTCCCTTCTCCCTTCTGCTCTCTTGTTAAATGGCCGCTAATGCAACAGCTCACCTTTTATTACTAATACGTTAAAATATTGAAAAATATATTTCCAAATAAAAAATTGAAAAAAACTCATCTGTAGAATATGTCTAATATTTTGTGAGAGTTATAATATAGAGAGCAAATTGATCTGCTAAATAAGTAATACTTAGATTATATAAGGCAGGCCACTGAATCTATTCCTTGGAAACTCACAAAGTAACATTACAATTCTGACAAATATATTAAAATGTCAAAGGAAGCAATGATTATGGAAATAAGAAATGATCTGAAAATTAATGGATAATAAAAATAGTAAAGCTTACATTATTAACTTTAGGTTAAAGGCCCATTTCAAGTTAGTATTCAAATATCATGCATATATGGTATTTCTGTTTTATTCATTAAACCCCCCATTAATATAGTTAGGAGCATTATGATTTCCACAAGCATCAGGGTTTTTTATTCTTTTGGAAGTGTGACTGGATTTTTTAATCTGAGGATATTATTAGTAATAAATAAAACAACATATTTTAACATTTTTATCTTATGAATATTTAAAATTAAGATTATAAGATTATATAGGGCCTTTGGATTGTTTATAGAAAAAATAATATTTCCTTTGAGAATAGATTGTTTTACCTCTTATTCTTTTTTCTTGTCTTGTTACATGTCACGATGTCAAACATGAGTTTGAACAAGACTGTGAAGAGAAAACTCTCACCTTATTCCTGATCTAGGCTATAAATCAATTATTTATTAACCCTTAAATTTTGTACTACTTGGATAATTTGTGTTTATTATAATTTGCAAGTTAAGTAGTTTATTTTGTATGCCTGGTGGTGTTTTTCTTTCCCCATTTATTGTTCGGAAGCTTATTGATTGCTTTCCAGATATTGATCCAGCCTCTCACTGTCTTGGTAAAAACTGCTACTTATGGTAATATATTGTGCTTTCCTGAGGATTACTAATGTTTTGTCATAGATTGTGTTTCTTTCTCTATGCTTATTATGATTTGTTATTTTTATTTTTTTACCAGGCAATATCATCATCTGAATTTTGTTACTAAGGTAACATTACCATCATATCAGAATTGAAAATATGCTTCTCCCGTTTTCTATGGTGCTTGTGCAGAAATGCCATCATTTTTTTCTGGAATCTTTGGCATAAGTAACAAATAAATAGAAATCAGAAATAAAGTTGATATAGAGGTTTTATTATAGAAAATGTTCTTGCTTTGAATTGGATTACTTTAATAAATGTCACATTCCAATGAAGTGTTATAAAGACATGTTCTTTTTTTTTTTTAGATATTTTATTTACACTTCAGATGGCGTTCCCTTTCCCCATTCCCCCCGACCCCCCTTAGAAAACCCCTATCCCATGCCCACTTATCCTTTTTGCATTTATACATTTTTTTTAAAATAATGTTAATCATAGGCTTTATAAGTTTGGAATTGTTCAATCAGAGGTGTAACCCACTGACCAACCTAGATATAACAACTATCTTTGACTGGTGGAGATACTTGAACATCTGCCTCCCTGTCTCCCCCCTCTTTCTCTTTTTCACCACCTAGCTTCTCCTCTCCTTCTTCTTCTCCTCTTCTTACTCCTTTTCTTCCTCTCAGTACTCCTCCTACCTTAGCTCCTCCTTAACATCACCCTTCCTGTTAAAATGAAACTTTTCTCTCAAAATACAATTAGAGCATAATTATGCCAATTTGTACCAGTGAGGTACAGGATAGTCCTAATACCCAGTCCATCCTTTTGTTGACTTACCAGCTCCTCTGTCATCTATTCTAACTAAAACATTTAGTTCTGAACCTGGCTTTAGGATGAATGTCAGCTGACGACCATCCACTCAAATCTTTTCTCTTAAGGTCAATAGCTATATGTTTTCAACCCCATCAGAAATCCAGAATGACTGAGTTAACTATAATTGTGGAAAGCACAAATCATAGTTTCTAAAACTTAGCCAATTTATAGAGACCTCTGAACACCTGGACACTCGCTCTACTTCAAAATGTTGGAGCATCTGTTCTTCTGCCTTCTGGCCCAGGATCATCTGACAGACCTTAGTGCTGCAGAATTATTAAGGGCTGATTACTCTGTCTAGGCAGATATAATCAGTCGACTATTCTGCAAGTGTGTCCTTTTCTGGACAATAATTTGTCTGTAGAAGGAAAGTGGCAATTCTTGCCTAGTGGCTGTCTCACCACAACTGGAGTAAATCCAAGGATGCTCAATTTCTTCTTAGAATTCAATATAGGAAGCTGTCTGGAGCAGACAGGTCTCTAATGAAAATGAACATTAATACTGAAATGTTTGTCATGTCAATTCTAAGGATTTCTGATGTTTTGAAAACCAGCTATCCATGTAAGGTAATCTGGACTGTTGCCTGTTAACTCCACTCAGCTATTTCTAAATAAAACATAGAGAACACCCTTATAATAAACTCCAACTCATGAATTTGCTATAGTCCCTTAACTCACAGGCTAACCATCTCAAATCAGTTAAAAAAGTTAAAGAAGGACTGGGTCTAAGCTTTGTATTCCTAAATGTGTTATACTGGTACAATGCCTATGAGAGTAACAATATTCATCTCACTCTTATATCACTAAGAAGCTCATGCCAATGAAAACCTTAAAATTTGTAAACAAAGTAAATTGGTGCCATTTAAGAATTTATATCTTCATCTTGATATTAATTATACAGATTTCTACTAATAGGTTATGGCTATGCAATAAACCCTAGCTAATCTTCTCTATTCCGACAAAACCACTACTTTTCCCTAGAGAGACAGCCCAACATTTACCACCTTAGTCCCCATACCCAGGGAATAGGGGCGCTGACTCCTCATTAGCTTCTTCAAGCTGATTATGGGCGTTGAGATATTAGAAGAGGAGTGGGGGGGGAGCAAATTGACAATCCTCTGATGCTGTGTCTTCGCTGCCTCCAGATGAAATTCCTGGACCTCAGAGGTTTGAGCAGGTCTGCCCAGCTTGCTTGTTGAGTAGATACACCAAGGCTGATCATTCTGCAATATACAATTCTCAAAACAAATTTTAGTATCAAGATAGTTTTTTTTTTAAAGAGGGCTGACATTTTATTAAGAATGTTGGTTCTAACAACTTTTCTATTTTTCCCCTCTTTTATTGGATATAATATTTACATTTCAAATTTTATCCCCTTACCATATTTCCCCCACCACCCAGGAACCCCTTATCCCATCCCCCCTCCTCCTGCCTCTATGAAGGTGTTTACCCACCTACCCCCAGACCCCCTACCCACCCTCAGATTTCCCCCCCCCCCTCAGTGCTCAGCCTTCAGGGTACCAATGATCTTGTCTCCCATCTATGCCCAACAAGGCCATCCTCCCCTACATATACAGCTGGAGTCATGTGTCTCTCACTATGTGCTCCCAGGCTGGTGGTTTAGACGCTGGGGAGCTCTGGCTGGTTGGTATTGTTGCTCTCCTCACGGGGCAACCAGCCCTTAAGGTTCCTTCAATTTACTCTCTAACTCCTCCATTGGGAACCTTTGATCAGATTAATGGATAGCTGTGGGTATCTGTCTCTGGGTATGTCCGACTCTGGGGGACCTCTAAGGAGACAGCCTTATCAGGCTGCTGTCAGCTTTCCCATCCTGACATCCCTATCAGCGTTTATTTTTGGTGACTGCCCATGGAATGAATACCCAGATGGAGTGGTCTCCCAACAACCCTCCCTTCAGATTCTGTCCCACACTTTGTCTTCATATTTGCTCCCTTGGTTATTTAGTTACTCCTTCTAAGAAAGACCTAGGCATCCTCACTTGTTCTTTCTTCTTCATGAGCTTCATGTCGTCTGGTAGTCGAATCTTTGTTGTTTCAGATATTTGGGCTAATCACCACTTATCAGTGAGTAAATACCATGTGTGTTCTTTTGTGATTGGGTTACCTTACTCAGGATGATATTTTCTAGTTCCATCCATTTACCTAAGAATTTCCCAAATTCATTATTTTTAATAGCTGAGTAATATTCCATTGTGTAAATATACCACATTTTTTGTATCCATTCCTCTGTTGAAGGACATCTGGGTTCTTTCCAGCTTCTGGCTATTATAAATAAGGCTGCTATGAACATAGTGTAGCATATGTCTTTGTTATTTGTTGGGGCATTTTCTGGGTATATGCCCAGGAGTGGTATAGCTGGGTCCTCAGATAGTGCTATATCCAATTTTCTGAGGAACCGCCAGACTGACTTCCAGAGTGGTTGTACCAGCTTGCAACCCCACCAACAATGCAGGAGTGTTCCTCTTTCTTCACATCCTCGCCAGCATCTACAATTACCTGATTTTTGATCTTAGCCATTCTGATTGGTGTGAGGTGGTATCTCAGTGTTGTTTTGATTTGCATTTCCCTGATGACTAAGGATGTTGAGCATTTCTTAAGGTGCTTCTCGACCATTTGTGTTTCCGCAGTGGAGAATTCTTTGTTTAGCTCTGTACCCCATTTTTAATGGGGTTATTTTGTTGTTTGGTGTCTAATTTCTTGAGTTCTTTGTAAATATTCGATATTAGCCCCCTATCGGATGTAGGATTGGTAATGATCTTTTCCCAATCTGTTGGTTGCCGTTTTGTCATGTTGACAGTGTCGTTTGCCTTACAGAAGCTTTGCAATTTGATGAGGTCCCATTTGTTGATTCTTGATCTTAGAGCATAAGCCATTGGTGTTCTGTTCAGAAACTTTTCCCCTGTGCCTAGGTATTCAAGGGTCTTCCCCAACTTCTCTTTTAATAGTTTCAGTGTATCTGGCTTTATGTGAAGGTCCTTTATCCACTTGGAGTTGAGCTTTGTGCAAGGGGATAAGAATGGATTAATTTGCATTCTACATGTTGACCTCCAGTTGAGCCAGCACCACTTGTTGAAAATGCTGTCCTTTTTCCACTGGATGGATTTAGCTCCCTTGTCAAAGATCAAGTGACCAAAGGTGTGTGGGTTCATTTCTGGGTCTTCAATTCTATTCCATTTATCATCCTGTCTGTCTCTGTACCAATACCATGCAGTTTTTATCAGTACTGCTCTGTAGTACAGTATGAGGTCAGGGATGGTGATTCCCCCAGAAGTTCTTTTATTGTTGGGAATAGTTCTCGCTATCCTAGGTTTTTTGTTATTCCAAATGAATTTGTAAATTGCTCTTTCTATCTCTATGAAGAATTGATTTGGAATTTTGATGGGTATTGCATTGAATCTGTAGATTGCTTTTGGCAGGATAGCCATTTTTACTAAGTTAATCCTGCCAATCCAGGAGCATGGGAGATCTTTCCATCTTCTGAGATCTTCTTCAATTTCTTTCTTCAGAGACTTGAAGTTCTTGTCATACAGATCTTTCACTTGCTTGGTTAGATTCACTCCAAGATAATTTATTTTATTTGTGGCTATTGTGAAGGGTGTCATTTCCCTAATTTCTTTCTCTGCCTGTTTATCCTTTGAATAGAGGAAGGCTACTGATTTGCTTGAGTTGATTTTATGTCCAGCCACATTGCTAAAGTTGTTTATCAGGTTTAGGAGTTCTCTGGTGGAAGTTTTAGGTTCACTTAAGTATACTATCATATCGTCTGCAAATAGTGAAATTTTAACTTCTTCCTTTCCTATCCATATCCCTTTGACTTCCTTTTGTTGTCTAATTGCTCTAGCTAAGACTTCCAGTACTATATTGAATAGGTAAGGTGAGAGTGGGCAGCCTTGTCTAGTCCCTGATCTTAGTGGGATTGCTTCAAGTTTCTCTCCATTTAATTTGATGTTGGCTACTGGCTTGCTGTATATTGCTTTTACTATGTTTAGATATGGGCCTTGTATTCCTGATCTTTCCATGACTTTTAACATGAAGGGATGTTGAATTTTGTCAAATGCTTTCTCAGCATCTAGTGAGATGACCATGTGGTTTTTCTCTTTGAGTTTATTTATATAGTTGATTACATTGATGGATTTCCGAATATTGAACCATCCCTGCATTCCTGGGATAAAGCCTACTTGATCTTGATGGATAATTGTTTTGATGTGTTCTTGGATTCGGTTTGCGAGAATTTTATTGAGTATTTTTGCATCAATATTCATAAGAGAGATTGGTCTGTAGTTCTCTTTCTTTGTTGGGTCTTTCTGTGGTTTAGGTATGAGTGTAATGGTAGCTTCATAGAATGAATTGGGTAGTCTTCCTTCTGTTTCTATTCGATGGAATAGCTTGAAGAGGATTGGTATTAGGTCTTCATTGAAGGTCTGAAAGAATTCTGCACTGAAACCATCTGGCCCCGGCCATTTTTTGGTGGGAAGATTTTTAATGACTGTGTCTATTTCTTTAGGCGCTATGGGACTGTTTAGGTGGTTTATCTGCTCCTCGTTTAACTTTGGTACCTGGTATCTATCTAGAAAATTGTCCATTTCCTCCAGATTTTCCAATTTTGTTGAGTATAGGCCTTTGTAGTAGGATCTGATAATTTTTTTAATTTCCTGTTTCTGTTGTTATGTCTCCCTTTTCAGTTCTGATTTTATTAATTTGAATGCTGCCTCTGGTCCCTTTGGTTAGTCTGGCTAAGGGTTTGTCTATCTTGTTGATTTTCTCAAAGAACCAGCTCCTGGTTTTGTTGATATTTTGTATAGTTCTTTTTGTTTCGACTTGGTTGATTTCTGCCCTGAGTTTGATTATTTCCTGCCGTCTACTCCTCTTGGGTATACTAGCTTCTTTTTGTTCTAATGCTTTCAGGTTTGCTGTCAAGTTGTTAATGTGTGCTCTTTCCACTTTCTTTTTGTGAGCACTTAGAGCTATGATTTTTCCTCTTAGTACTGCTTTCAATGAGTCCCACATGTTTTGATATGATGTGTGCTCATTTTCATTTAAATCTAAAAAGTCTTTAATTTCTTTCTTAATTTCTTCCTTGACCAAGTTATCATTGAGTAGAGCATTGTTCAGTTGCCAAGTGTATGTGGGCTTTCTGTTGTTTTTGTATATGTCAAAGACAAGTCTTAATCCATGGTGGTCTGATAAGGTACTAGGGACTATTTCAATCTTTTTGTACCTGTTGAGGCCTGTTTTGTGACCAATTATATGGTCTATTTTGGAGAAGGTACCATGAGGTGCTGAGCAGAAGGTATATTCTTTTGTTTAAGGATGAAATGTTCTATAGATGTCAGTTAGGTCCAATTGGTTCATAACTTCTGTTAGTTTCATTGTGTCTCGATTTAGTTTCTGTTTCCATGATCTGTCCATAGCTGAGAGTGGGGTGTTGAAATCTCCCACTATTATTGTGTAGGGTGCAATGTATGCTTTAAGCTTTAGTAAAGTGTCTTTTATGTACGTGGGTGCCCTTACATTTGGGGCATAGATGTTGAGAATTGCGAGTTCCTCTTGGTACATTTTTCCTTTGATGAATATGAAGTGTCCTTCTTTATCTTTTTTGATTACTTCTGGTTGAAAACTGATTTTATTTGATATTAGAATCGCTACTCCAGCTTGTTTTCTGGGACCATTTGCTTGGAAGATTTTTTTCCAACCTTTTACTCTGAGGTAGTGTCTGTCCTTTCCACAGAGGTGCGTTTCCTGAATGCAGCAAAATGTTGGGTCCTGTTTACTTATCCAGTCTGATAGTCTATGTCTTTTTACTGGAGAATTGAGGCCATTGATATTAAGAGATATTAAGGAAAAATGAGTGTTGTTTCCTGTTATTTTTGTTATTGGCAGTGGAGATATGTTTGTGTAGCTATCTTCTTTTACGGTTTTTGGAAGATTACTTTCCTGCTTTTTCTAGGTTGTAGTTTCCTTCCTTGTGTTGGAGTTTTCCACCAATTATCCTTTGAAGTGCTGGGTTTGTGTTGAGATACTGTGTAAATTTGGATTTGTCATGGAATATTTTGGTTTCTCCATCAATAATGATTGACAGTTTTGCTGGGTATAGTAGTCTGGGCTGGCATTTATGTTTTTTTAGGGTCTGTATGATATCGGTCCAGGATCTTCTGGCTTTTATGGTTTCTGGTGAGAAGTCTGGTGTAATTCTTATAGGTCTGCCTTTATATGTTACTTTGCCTTTTTCCCTTACTGCTTTTAGTATTTTTTCTTTGTTTTGTACATTTGTTGTTTTGACTATTATGTGGCGGGAAGTATTTCTTTTCTGGTCTAAACTATTTGGAGTTCTGTAGGCTTCTTGTATATTTATGGACATCTCTTTCTTTAGGTTAGGGAAGTTTTCCTCTATAATTTTGTTGAGGATATTTACTGGTCCTTTATGTTGGGAGTCTTCCCCCTCATCTATTCCTATTATCCTTAGGTTTGGCCTTCTCATTGTGTCTTGGATTTCTTGTATATTTTGGGTTAGTAGCTTTTTGTATTTTGCATTTTCTTTGACAGTTGTGTCAATGTTTTCCATGGTATCTTCTGCACATGAGATTCTCTCTTCCATCTCCTGTATTCTGTTGGTAATACTTGTGTCTATGACTCCTGATCGTTTTTTTAAGTTTTCTATCTCCAGGGCAGTCTCCCTTTGTGATTTCTTTATTGTTTCTACTTCCATTTTTAGATCCTGCATGGTTTTCTTTAATTCCTTCTCCTGTTTGGTTGCATTTTCTTTCAATTCCTTAAGGGATTTTTGTGTTTCCTCTTTAAGGGTTTCTATCTGTTCTTTGAGAGTGTTATTTATGTCTTTCTTAAAGTCCTCTATCATCATCACGAGAAGTGATTTTAATTCTGAATCCTGCTGTTCTGGTGTGATGGGGTGTTCAGGGCTTGCTATGATGGGGGAACTAGGTTCTGATGATGCCATGTAACTTTGGTTTCTGTTGTTTACGTTCTTGTGCCTGCCTTTTGCCATCTGGTTAAATCTAGTGCTACCTGTACTTCTGTCTCTGATTGTAGCCTGCCTTTCCAGTTGTTTCGCTTGTGTTTGGTCTTCTAGGGGTCCAGATGTCTCTGTGATTTTTTTTCAGCTGCCCTGATTACAGTGGTATCTCTAGGATGCCTCAGGATATGGTGCCTCCAAGGTAGCAGTCCAGCTAGTTGTCTGCTGTTCTGGGTGTCTTGTCTCCTCTTGGATATCTCAGGATATGTTGTCTGACACTCTGAGTTCAGTTGTTCCTCTGTGGCTCTGGGTTGAGTGGACCTTCCTGTATGTTTCAGGCACAATCCGGAGTCCACAAAACTGCAGACCTGGCAGAGGTCTGGTCTAGGCCTTAGACCTGGGAGATGGGCAGAAGGGAGGTGCTAGCCGGCAGGGGCGCGGGGGGGGGGGGAGTATCTGCTGTATTCTGAGCACTCAGGGCACCCAGCTATGAGCTCAGGGTAGTATGTGGGTTTTCCTACCTAAAGCTGTTTGTGGGATCTGTGGAGCCCCCAGAATGTGTCTTGTGGAATCCGGGGTGCACTCACAAGCTGGCCAGGCAGAGGTCCGGCCCAGGCCTCAGGCTGGAAGAGGGGCACGCGGCGGAAGGGGAGTGCTAGGGCTGGCTGTGGGTTTTATGGATCCCCCAGAATGTGTCTGGCCAAATCCGGGGTGCACTCACAAGCTGGCTGAGCAGAGGTCTGGCCCAGGCCTCAGGCTGGAAGAGGGGCATGCGGCGGAAGGGGAGTGCTAGGGCTGGCTATGGGTTCTATGGATCCCCCAGAATGTGTCTGGTGGAATCCGGGGTGCACTCACAAGCTTGCCTGGCAGAGGTACCTAAAGACATGTTCTTACTCTTCACCTTTCACAGAACATTTTCAGTCATCTAACTTGTTGAATTGGGACACAGCCATGTTCATAGTTGTTTTTTGTTTCATACTTTTTAATATCTGTGGAAATGGTCATTTTATGAGTCACATGCTGTCTCTTATTTTCTCAGTATGGTGAAAGTGTTTATTGCTTTTATTTCTCTTCCTGAAAACTGGGTTCTGTTTGAATTGTCTCTTATTTTTATTGTACTTTGATTTGTGCTCACATTTTACATAACTTTTGTCTGTTAATTGTACTTGCATTTAGTTTGTGCTTGTTACTTAATTTCAAATATTAATTTTTCCTATTTGTATCTTTTTTTCTCATATGGAACTTTCATTGATATCATACACCTTTTATTGAAATAATTTGGAATTATTTAAGTGTCTGTTTCGATCATAGTTGTCCTTGCATTTTTCTCTTGGATCAATTATTTATTTCAAGTCTTGAGGATGATACCAATATGCCTATAAATTTTATGAGTACCTTTCTATTAACAGAAGTCAATTTAATTGTGATTTTTGTTCCCCCATTCAGTTCTGTTTCACAGTCTATTTCAAAGCTGGACTAATATTGTAATGCTGACATTTTATCTCTCAGACAATTAGTTTCCTATCATAAAATAGATTGTTTTCTTTGATTGTTATGGTTTTCTTTGAGGTTGTCTTTTTCTGACGATAAACATGTCTTTTCAGCTTATTTTTGGCTAGTTCTGGTGCAGTTTGATTTCTTTTTTATTTCAGTGCTTTGGTAATCAATTTTAGTTATTACTTTTAATATTTTCTTTGGTTATTTTAAAACTTTTTAGAAAATCTAAATAATGTGTGTAGAATTTTATATTGCTTATCATGTTTGATTTAACTTATTTTCTTCTATTTCTCTACAAATTTTTAATCCAGTACAATGCTCCACATTTTGTTTTACAAATAATTTTATTGAATAATAATTACATAGAATTAACTGTATTCATTTGAATATTAAAGTTTTATAAGGTAGTTTTCATATAATCACAGTCACATAAAAATGCATGTTATTTTCACTCACAGTCAATTTATAGTCAATAATCCCATATCATTCATGACCAAAGTGACACTGGCCTGCTCTGTCACTATATAGTTGATTCATTTGCTCTGGGATTTTTTATAAGAAAAAAAAATCATCCTTCATTTTTCTTTCAGTTTTTAACCTTTCAACAAAATGTAAATTGTGATAAAATTAGATTCACTGTGATCCTGTAACTAATGGTATCTGGCTTTGGTTTTATACTGGATAATATTTAATTGCATCATTTTATAATTTCACTGTGTGTCAACTTTTTGATAAATATTTAAGTTGTTCTCACTGGTGACTCTTGAAAAATTAGCTGCTACAATATTCATTTATATTTATGTGACATATGTTTTCATTTACTTTGTTTAAAATGTAGATGAGAATTAGAGGAACAAAAACTGAGAACAATGAGGCCTGGTGGTATGTCTTTAGTGTCAGCACCAAGGACAAAGGGAGGTTGATCTATGTGATTTTGAGGGCAGCTTGATGATCTACATAGCAAAATCTAGAATAGCCATGACTACATAGAGATTCTGTCTGAAATGGAGAAGGCGGGGGGGGGGAAGGAAGGGGGCGGGGAGGGGGAGTGGGAAACAGAAGGGGGAGAGGAGGAGTGGGGAGGAAGGGAAAGAGGAACAGGGATAGGAAGAGGAAGAGAAGAAGACAGAGATGGAGACAGAGAAGAAGAAGAGGGAGAAGGAGAAGGAGGAGGAGAAGGAGGAGGAGGAAGAAGAAGAGGAGGAGGAGGAGGAGAAGGAGAAAGAGAAGGAGAAAGAGAAAGAGAAGGAGAACGAGAAGGAGAAGGAGAAGGAGAAGGAGAAGGAGAAGGAGAAGGAGAAGGAGAAGGAGAAGGAGAAGGAGAAGGAGAAGGAGAAGGAGAAGGAGAAGGAGATTGTGAAGGTGGTTTTCAAAGCACTTTTATCACTATGCAGCCCTTTCTAAATTCTATGAGATATTGCATCTTCACCAGTAATTCATGCTGTTAATCTCTAGACTTCAGCTGTTATTATACATATGTTCCTTCATTTAATCTTAAATTGTCTTAATTTGCCTATTTTGAAAAAAATAAAGGCGGGAAGGGAAATGCACATATTGGTTGTGGTGGTGTTCTTATATCATTCAGTGGCAGACCAGATGACAGTCTTTGTTCATCCTAGCTTGATGCCTAGCTTGGTGGCCAATGCTTTCTTATTCCTAGGACACATAGAATCAAATCTTATTAAATTTGGGAGAAGACAGGACAGCATGGAAGAAGAGACTGAGAACTGTGAACTGCCATGCTACCCTCAAATCTGTCCTCTTTGTACAGCACAAGCAGCCACACGCATATGGGTTTGCTGAAACACCACACAGGGTGGACTGAGGATGTCACCCAGAGTCTGGTCAGCCACATGGCCAAGTCTACAGTTGGAGCCTTTACAATATGCAAGTATGTGATGGACAGATGAAGGGAGAAAGAGAAGGGGAGCAGCTTGAGCATTGTAGAAATGGAACAGGAGACTCGAAGGTAGAAAAGAGTAGCCTGTTTTGAGTGACCAGCCCTAGCACCGGGGCCATGGTAAGATCCCAGCCTGAGCTTTCCCTGAGGGCCATATCTAGGCTCATGGCTATACATCCAACAGCAGAGATTAATATAGAAGTCTGTGGCTCTTATTACCAGTAGAGAACATAGAGGTCCCTGTTCAGGGGAGCTGGCAGGGACCATGTGGATGTCCAGGGACTCTGCAGAACTGGCCCTGCTTCTCACTGGCTGCAGTGCTCTAAAGAGCCAGCCTCACCTCTCACAGGCAGCAGCATAGAGAGAACAGGCCCTGTGCTTTTCCCAGCACAGTGGAGCTGACCCTCGTTTCTAGACTGTGACTGAGAAACCTAGCCCTGTCTCTCATCAGCTGTAGCACTTGAAAGTGTATGCACTGTATCTAGCCTGGACAGCACAGCAAAACTGAACCAGGGACAAATTAAGCCAGCCCATAGGGCAAGGACACAAGAGAGTTGGTCCCACCATTCATCTGCTCTGAGGTAGCATGGGTAGAGGGAGTGATGTCTTTTCTGCTCCCACTCCCCCGCATCCTCCTACCATGATGGCAAAGACATAGATGAGCCAGCCCTGAAGGTATAAGAGTGGAAAAACTGGCCCAGCAATTTGCAGGCTGGAGCACTTGGGAAATTGAGCCCTTGATTGGATAGCACAGTGGAGCTTGCTCTGTGGGTGAGCCAGCCCCCAAATCGTGAGAGCAGGAGAGCTGACTCTGCCTCCTGCCAGTAGTGGCATTGGGTGGCCTAGCCCGAGCAGTGCTGGAAAATTCACCCTGATGGTGCAGATAAGGTAGAGCTGGTAAGCTGATCAGCTCAGCTTCTTCCCAGGCCCAGATATAGGGCTCTGAGCTGTCTTACCCCAAAGTCATCATTGAAAATTTGGGATGCGTGAAAGGGTCAGTCTTATTGATCTAAAGGTGCAAGATCTTCATGACAACGGGCAACAGTTGGACTCCTTGCAGTGAACATTTGCAAGTGAAGATGTGTGTACAGAGGGATGCACCCTGGGACACACTGCGACATACTACAGCTTCTATGATATTTATTTGTATGCTTTCTTGTTGATGTTGTTTGCTTATTTGTTTGTGAGTGTTGAGGCCCGAGTTGCCCTATGTTGGGGGCCAAAATGTTTCGGACTGCTCTGTCTATGTTGGAACCCGCACTGCCAAAGCCTTGGGGGCTAAATTGTTACAGCCCACACTACCTCAGGCTGCTCTGGTCCAATGGTCTGGGTTCAACAAGAGAGAGAGTGAGGATGGACTGGAAGAATGGAGACCAGACAGAGTGTGATTCAATCCCGTTTATTCTTCAGTCTCTCTTTCTAGTCCAAGTTCCAAGTCTTGAGTTTCTAGTCCCTAGTTCATAGTCCCTAGTGCCTCCAAGTTCCAAGTTACTTCTTCCAAGCTAATCCCAAGTTCTTCCTCCAAGTGCCAAGTGCCTAATACCTAACAATCCTTCTTCTGAGTTCTCTAGCCCAAGTGTCTTCTTCTTCAATGCCTAATTCCTACTCCAAGTTGTACTCTCTAACCTAATTCCTAGTTCCAAATTGTACTTTAAGTGCCTAATAATCTGTTGCTCTCTTCTGTCTGCCTCTCTCCTTTTATATGTCTCACTTCTAAGCCACACCTCTAAGTCACACCTTTAAGTCATGCCCTTAGGCCTTGAGTTTAAATCTGATCTCTAAGTCACACCCTTAAATCTTGGCTCTAAATCACAGCTTTAAGTCTCACACACCCAAGGGAAGATCCTGGGTATCTAAAGCAAGATGTTATCAAAGTGTGCAGGGCTGTTATAGGCTATTGTAATCAAATCTCTTATCAGGGTAGATGGCTCAAGATGGCTGCAAGGATGATAGCTACCTTCTGTCGGCTCCCGACATGTGAGTTTGTATATTACTTTTTTATTTTGGAGGGCAGGTTACAAAAGCAAAAGGCAGATATAAGGCAATGGAGAGATGAGCAGGACTAAGGTATATGATGTGAAAAAAATCACAAAGAATCAATAAAAACTTTTCAAAAAGATACTAAGCAAGGTTTTTGTGGATCATGGATATTTGAATTGTCTATCATCGTTTCTGCAAGGTTTGTTTACATCTCCTATGTTTCTTTCTTTTTTTTTTTCTAAAATCGTGTGTATAGATGTGTGCACATGACTGCAAGTATCCTCAGAGATCAGAAGTGTCAGAACCCATTGAGCTAGAGTTACAGGTGATTGTGAGAAACTGGTGTGGGTGCTGGAACTCAGCTCAGGTCTTCTGCAAGATCTCCATACATTCTTAACATCTTAGCTACCTCTCAAGTCCCTCTTCTCTCTCTTACAACACTGTTATTTACATTTAAATAATATTTCTGATCTTCATATATTGCAGATATTCAAACTTTGCTGTATATCCAGAAATATTTCTATAATTCTGTAGCTAGTTTTTCATCTTATTGAAAACATTTTAAAGAATACAAGCTTAAAATTTTTACCCTGTTCAAATAATGCCTTTTTAAATGTTTTATATGGATAGCTATGGAGTTAAGCAACTTAAATCTTCTCTACAATTTTCACATTTATGTTCTCCTGTATCAGATTATAATACTTCTAGCTTAATTTTTGGAGATATGGGTGTGTTTTTTGAAATGTATATTATTGCAAAAATTAGGCATTATTTGATAAATAATAAAAACTTTAAATGAAAGTTTCTCACAACTAAATTTGTCCTAGCAACTATACTAAACATAAATTATCCACTATAACCCTACTTTAACCTACTCCTATACAACCAACTAATCTGTGAACCAAACTCGGATTTTTTTTCTTCTTCAACAGGTAATAGAAAATTATTTCTGTGGCCATAAAAGTTAACTGAATCATACAAAAGAACAGAAGGTGGTAATGTAGGGCTCTAGGTTACACAAAGTTAGGAAATGTGTGCTCTTTCACCTCACCTGTACCTCTTTAATATGCAATTTAATTCAATGTGGATAAATCAGAATATCTGATAAGAAAAAAAGATTGAAGGATGACTTGATGTTTTATGGTTTTAATGTATACTTTCTGAGGGGCTACATTATAAGAACCTGGTTTTTAATGGTGTATATCTTGCTGCTGCATTTTATATAATCTCTGAACAATTCAATAGATCTGTTATGACTTTATTCCAAAGGAAGTACTAAACACATATGGTAAAGAAATCTTACCCTCAATTTCATTAAAAGGAAACAGGTCCTATTGAATACACCATGTTTAGAGATATGTCTGTTTTTTAAGAATAGAGAATGGGGTCTGGTGCTGGCATCTAATAGACAGAGATCAAGATCACTGCTCAACATCCAACAATGAAACAAGAAACAAAGGCACCTCCACCTGATCCCTGCTGTGAAAGGCAGGCTGGTGGTACTGAGGCTGAGTAACATCCTTTTAACTGATAGCAGAGGATACCAGCATTTTTGCCATGTGAAATTGTCTTTCCTTCCTCCTGGAGCAGCTGTACAATTCTTTCCTTCCTTAATTCACTTAATCTTAAATGTCCTTCATGTCAGAAGATTGGAGTGGGGTGGATTCTCCTGCTCTCAGCTGTAGAGTTTGTCCCCAACAGAGGTAGGAAAGGTCTGTAAATGCCTTCCTTCCACCTTTGTATTTGGAAATGAAGGTGTAGTAATTTGGCCTTTATCTGGAGATTAACTTCTGGCTTATCCTAGACAAGTATGCACTTAAAAAGTTTTAGTCTTAGGGAAATTTTCAGGTTTCTCCCTCATTTGGGGGTTATATGTATTTTATAGCATTCCCCAATATATTTCAAAATTCTTGCTTATCCAGTTTAATTAACTTTGTGTGATCAAAATTGTGGACTGTGTTCATCTGAGAAATGTCCAGATGGCCCAGGGCCATTCAGAGTTCACTAAGGCAGAAGGCAAAAGAATTATCATTTCCTTTGGGCATAACATTTGTTTATATGTATATGACTCTCTTACTCATATGTGAACTGGACTTGAGTGTTTATCTTGAAAGGGATGAGAACCAAAGCTGCACCCCTCTGCTCATAGCTGTGTAGATGAGATTGGATTCTGCTCCACAGGATAAGTACAATATCTGCAATTGTGTTACTACTTGATTGTATTTGCAACAGTCTATTTTCCCATTACATCCCATCATCGTTTGCAGGATGAGATTGTAGTTCAAATGGAAATATGGAAGGGATTAACTCCGTCTATAATTTAGGTAGACACATGTAGGTCTCACTTATTTTTTCTTTGAAGTTGATATTGATTCTATACTATCTCAGCCATATGAAGGGCAGCTTTAGCAATAGCCTCTAGGCTATTGAAGCTAATAACTATTAGTCATTGAAGCTAATAACTATTGAAGCTAATAGTTATTGTTATAGAAGCTAATAACAGCTTCTATAGGCTAAAGAACTATTTGGGGGGAGTTTAGCCACCCATTAAATATATAGAACAAGTAATTTTAAAGTTTATTTTGTTTTAGTTTTTCCAGACAGAGCTTCTCTGTGTACAGACCTGACTGTCAAGGGACTCGCTCTGTAGATCATATGGGCCTTGAACTCAGAAAGATCTTCCTCCTTCTGTCTCCTTCTGCCTACTGAATCTTTGCATTAAAAGCGTGCACCACTACTGCTCTACCTAGCAGGTCATATGTTTTTAGTCAGGAGAATTTTCCTTGTTGAGCCCCAAGTCTGGATAGCAATACATTTGATTACTTCTGCCCCATTTGCTCCCATCTTTCCCATTCAAGTAAAAGGAAAATGAATCAATATCTCAACAAGAATAATCAGGGCAAGTGTTAAATTTTACTTAAATCCTACATACATCATTAGATTGACAGACAGACAGATGATGGTCACATCCACTGAAATTGTTGTTAGTAGTTTTCTTCTATTCATCAGTATGTCATAATATACATATTTATATACAGCCTTTCTGTGTTGAAGATATTCTAGAATTTTTTTTTCTTATAGCAGCAAACTCATTCTAAGTTTCTTTTCTAACTCTAGTTCCAAATCCTACATCTTGCTATTTTTTCTGAACACTGGGAGGTATTTCAGTATTTCAGCTCCCAAATCCCAGATTCACTATTTTCTGAAATAGCTTTTAACTTATTTTACTAAAGATACAATACTGGGAAGAAGATGTTTATATTTCAGCTAGCCGTGTGAATCAAATTTATAAAAATTAAATAGAAATATTATTAGTCAGCTTTCAGAAGACATTCATCTTTTCTTCTACCCCATTTGATATAACATAACTCTTACCATGAGACATCAGCTCAGAAGGTGCCTCAGTGACACTGAGCTTAAAGCTCTAACAGTTTGTCAGGCATCTTGTAGTTATAGTATCAGCCTACCCTGCCTTATTCAGTAATGTGTTGTTAAATGATGTGAGCAGGAATGCCATCTAAACACCTGTATTTTATGCCTTCGTGATTTTTCAACATTCTTTATTCCTAACTAGTATAGTTACTCGTGATCATTCTTAGAAATTATTTCATAAGAAAGTCCGTCATCACATGGTGTCCTGAGAAATACATTGGCAATAACAGGACAAACTGAGAGCAAACTCATCACAGAAATCAAATTCCCAAAGGGAAAACTGTATTCCTGCTCCAGAGATCAGACAAGGCCTATGCCTCTGATTTAGAAAACTGTGCCGCGCCAACCCTGACCAGCAGGAATTAAGACACAGAACAACCAGTTCCTTCTCACAGCAGTTTACTCAGGATGCTTAGCAGTTGGTAGTCAAGATGGCGAGCCTGCGATCCCTTCCTGGGCGCAGCTTATAAACCCTGCCAGGAGCCTATGAACTCATGCCACATATCATCTCTCTATAGGCTCGTGATGCTTGCGTAAGATCAGGCCACCTTAAAGCACAGCCTTCACACCTAATAAGGACTTGTTTATCACTCGGCCCTCAGGTGGCCATCGCCATCTTGGGGTGAGATTCTTATGGTGCCTAACAGAAAACAAATGGTGTTATCCTATAAAAGCAAATTTTAGGTCCTATGTAGTGTTAATTTGCATTTCCCTGAGATGCAGAATTTTTTTAATTGAATTTATTTTTTAAAGTATTTCTTTGCTATTTTTATTTCTCAAGCTGAGAACTATGTTTGGTTACAAATCCTTCTTTTCAACTGAGTTTTTTTTTTTTTTTCTTGAAATTTCATTTTAGAGTTCTTTCTTCCTGCATGCTTGCTTGCATCAGTTGTTTGTACATCCTAGACTACTAATAAGCCTCTTTTAGATGTAGCTTTCCCTGCTGCTTAACTTTCATAATACAATAAAATGAAAAGCTAGTGATAGAATGGTGTGTGTGTGTGTGTGTGTGTGTGTGTGTGTGTGTGTGTGTGTGTTGAGGGAATCTCATCAAAATGTCATCAGGAAAGATTATCAGTGGGGATCATTGGGGATCATCTGGGGATCATCAAGGGGGGCATTAGGGTAGTCATTGGGGGAGGTTTCTTCAATCTTGGAATGCTTAGCAACAAATGGGATTCCTATATTACCATTTACCCCCAGGCTCAGGGACCATGATGAAAGAGAGGAGTAGTAATATTGTAAGAAACAGAGGATAGAGGGGGCTGTAGCAAAGCAGTGACTTCTGTGCATGACTGGACCACTGCATTCATGAACTCAGAGTAGCTGTGTTTGCCTGCATAAGATCAAGCCAGTCAGCATTCTAGAATGAAAAGACTTGAGATCCTCACCTTTTAACTGAGTAACTATTGATAGTTGATAGCTTTTGGGAAATGGAACTCCAGATTTATTTGAAAGTATGTCCCTGGGCAAGTTCCACCAAACCCCAGCAGATGATTTCACCTCCATGAGTACATAGGCAGCAGAAATCAAACTCAGTGGGTTATGTATTTTAAGAAAAAGAGGACAGGAAGTAAAGAGAACTTTCAGAATAGCAGAATTCATCTGAGAGAAGATGAGGAGGGTAGTTGGAGTAAAAATGATTAAGATACATTGTATGCATTTATGAAATGCTGAAAATTAATAAAATTTATATTAAAAATAAAGTTAAAATTAAAAATTTTGTCTTAATTGGTCACCTCTGGATTCCATTTTATATATCGCCACATATTTAATGTGCAGTTTGGATTCAGAACTCCTTCTAGTATATTTAAAAAGTCTGTCCATAATAACCCATTTGCCAGAACTTTCCAAGATTCCTATATGAGCAACTTCCTGTAAATTTGCCTTCAGTGACTTAAGGACCTGCCACTGGGTCTTGCCTCCATAGTGTTCCACTACCAGTCATAGAACCAGGGAACTGAGTCTGAATATATCGGCCTCAAGGTATATACAACTGAGTTTCAAACTATAACATCTAGAAAGATCATTGTGACTCATAGCTCTGTGTCTTATAAAAGAATTGCCCAGAATGGACATCTGCAACATTACATCTTTCTAGTACAACCCTAAAAAAACATTGTTGGAGGGAAATCTTCACAGTGGGCAGAGCTTCAGGCAGTACACATGATCCTACATTTTACTTGGAAGAAGAAATGGGCAGCTGCACAACTGCTCACTGATTCACGTGCAATAGACAATGGATTGTCTTCATGGTCATAGATTTGGAAAAAGCATGATTGGTAAATGTGTCAAAAGACACCTTGGGAATAAGTATGTACATAGATGTCTCCAAAAGAATGACCCATTTTGTGGACAGTTAGCCTCTTTCCCACATCTATCCCTTTTCTTGCTCATGTGCCAATGAACAAAGTGGCCTTGGTGGCAGATATGCAGGTTATAAATGGGCTCAGCAACTTGGATATCCACTCATCAAGGCTAAAGCTGTTACCTAGTGCCAATCTATCAACAGCAGAGAACAACACTGAGCCCCAGATAAGGCACCATTCCTTTGGGTGAATAGCCTGTGATCTGCTCACAGGTGTAAGACCATCTCCTATGTGGAACGAAGTTTTTCTTCACTGGAATAGGTAGTTCTGGTTTTTGATTTTCCCTTTCTGTACATAAGACTTCTAAAAACCACCATACATGGGCTCATATAATATATGATCCATTGTCATGGTATTCCACACAGTATTGCTTCTGAAAAATAAATTTACTATAGAGTGAAAGAAGTGTGACAATGGGTCCACCATCATGGAAGCCACTGGTGTCACCATGCTACATCTGATCATGAAGCAGCTAGCCTGATTAAAAAAAAAATAGAATGGTCTTTTGGAAACACAGTTACAGAGCCAATTAGGTGGCATCCTAGAAGGCTGAGGTATGATTCTCCAGAAAGTAGTCTCTACCCTGAATCAGCATCCAATATATGTACAGTTTCTTCATAGTCAGGACATATATCCAGGAATCTAGGAGTAGAAAACAAATAGTACCACTCACCATAACACCTAGAAAGAAATACATTCAACTCATGACAGCAAAATTTAGATCAGACGTGATACAAATATATCCTATTTGAGCAGTATAGACTGTTATTGGATAATTCACAGTTCTCTAGTGTAAATGAACCTATAAAATGGGTTTTTTCACATTATAACAGTCAAACAGTAAGATTTAAAAATAAATAAATAAAAAGCAACAAATGCTGAAGAAGATGTGGGAATTCTGAAGGTGGGAATGTGTAGGAGGAGCTAAGGTGGGAGGAGTAAAGAGAGGAAGAGGAGAAGGAAGAGGAGGAGCTAGGAGAGAAGGAGAACAAGAGAGGGGGACATGGAGGCTGATGTTTGCTTGTTTGTAGCAGTCAAAGTATATGTAGTTGGTATATCCAGGTTGAGTTACACTTCTGATTGTAAGAGTATCTTGTTATTGATTATTACCAAATATATAATTAGAGTCTCATCTGTACGGAGCCTGTGTGGTTGGCAGGATAGTCTGGGCAATGCCCAGATTTGCAGAGACAGTATGGAAGACTGGCAAAGCCATCTTCCACGCTGGCATCTCATGGGTGGCAGGGCTGGTGTTTCTGGCTGGCTGTTTCTTGCTGCAGTGTGCACGTGGCCTCTGGCCATGTGGTTGAGCTAGGTAGAGTCATCTCAGCTTAGATAGTCAGCTTTGCAGGCGGCCGTTTTTTAAATAATTACTTCAACAGGAATGCCCGTTGAAGAGGCCACTGTGGAAGTCAGTGTGGTGGTTCTGCAAGAATCTGGATCTAGTTCTACCATATGACCCAAGTATTCCATTCTGGGCATCTAGCCCAGAAATAGATTCTGTTTGCTACCACAACACTATCTATGTATATCCTTACCCATTCTCAGAGCTAGTCTATCCATGTCTAGGAAATAGAAGTAAGCTATGTCCATGGAGGGTGAAAGGTTGAAGAAAATATGGTACTTATATAAAATAGAGGTTTAATTCCAAAATAAAGAAAAATAAAATGTTCAGATAAAAGGATGCAACTGGAAAACATTATCCTGAGCAAGGTAACCTAGATCCCACAGATAAGTGTCATATGATCTCACTCATATGTGGATCTTAGCATTTGGTCTTTACATTTATGTAGTCAGTCAATCTGGAGTTCCTGAAGCATCAAGGAAGTAGAAAGATATTAGGGATGAGGAGAACAAAGGTGATATGAAGGTAAAAATGAAAAAAGTAAAGAGGGAATTGTAAGTGACTGTAAGGTTTAAGAGAGAAAGATGCAAGGCTAGGGCAGAGGATGCATGGGGAGGTTTGAACTAAAGATATTTGATAAGATATGGTAAAAAAAAGTCATTATTAATGGCAATTCTGCTAAGAAAACAAAACAAAAAAACCAGTTAAACGTTAACCTAGTCTAGACTACTAAAGACACAAAAGTCATGGTTACTTGAAATTCTTTGTCCATGTATTTCAAGCAACAACCTGGAGCTAGGGGCACAGGCTTTGGTACATTCTATGCTAGAATATCTCATTCAAACACACACACCCTACACAGCCAGTCTGGAATGGGTTGTTTTTCCTCTCCATGTAGTTTTTGCTTTGGCTGGTCTCATTTTCATTGTCTGGGCTTGAGGACACAGTCTCCTATTATTTGTTTTTCTTCTGTCAGCTCACATCTAAGACAATTACTACACAGCTGAGCAAACACACTGGCATACAAGTGCCTTTCCATTTCAAAACTCCCATTGTTCAAAAGAAACCCAGAAAATCAACAAGAAAATTAATTACTATTGAAGAGAGTAGCCGACATCATATTCATATACTATTTACAAACCCTGACAAAGTAAAACACTGATGGGTAATTATTCATCATTGTTAGGGTTATTACCCAGGTTCTGGATTTTTTTTCTATGAAAACAGTCCTGTCCCTTTAGGTCCATTTCTTCAAGCTAATCTCTTTAAATTCTGGGTTAGATAAGCCCTAGATTATTAAGTAGAATTGAAGGTCAGCCAAACCACTGAACTAGCTGAACTGTTCTAGTTCTATGTGTGTTTATTCATATTGATTTCCTATGCTTTTGAACAGTTCTGTAGATAACTGTTCCAGGTGAGAAATTTGGTAATGCCTTTCCAATACAGGTGGAGAAATAGCATTCATTGAACCAAAAAGAACTGTCTAGTGATCATTCTTAAGTTATTTGCATTCAAGCTACCTGTGTTTGTGAAGCTGAGAAACTCTTGTGCAGTGAATGAAACTGTGGGGAAGGTCATAAAATGTAGCTATCTATACTGCAACCTGACTGCAGGTTGACTTCCTAATTTATTACAAGTATCTCCTAAGTGTGGCTTCCAAAACATCACCTGAAAGGACAGTTACTCATGACATCAGCACCACATTGGGAAAATGATTGGACAAACAAGTGGAAGGAGAGCAGTAAGCAATGGGATGAAAGGAATGTGTGGCTTACATGTTAAGGACTATCCTGATGTTAGAGTATTTCAGCTAATGTATTTTCACACACTACTAGATACACTTGTTTCTCCATAAAGAACAGAGGAGAATACCCTGAATTTAACTCTGTTAAGTTATTGTAGACTTCTGAGTTGGGAGGGTTTACTAGGGCTTTGCACATAGTAGTCAATGTTGTACCTATATTAGAATCATTAGTTACTTATAACTTATATTTAAAAACCTTATAATTGTTAAATACAAAGTCAGAAAATTGAACTCAACATTATTAGACACTTATTCATTTGTTTATTTAAAAGTATGAAAACACATTAACTTAAATCTATTAGTATATATTAAAGTATCCTTTGAGTATAGGATGGAGATTTCTGGAAGAAATGATTTAAAACAGTTCATAAACAGAAAGAACCACATAGTTGTAATTTTGTGGTATGGAAGATTGTGACATAGTATAGTATCAAAGGCATGTTGGGGGAAGGCATGTACACCCCCAACAGACAGCTTACAACTCCTCAGGTAAAGAGTTTAGATTTTTCTATTTAATACAACAAGAAAAGTTACATGAGCAAAGAAACATAGGAAAAAATGGTGAAAATTTAAAATCTTCAAATACTGGTGAGATCCTCTAAGAAAATGATGCATGAGGCCAATAAAATAACATGTGAATGAAAGGGAATATTAAGTGAGTAAAAATGAAATATGCTATTAGTCTGTAGAAACACGGTGGAAGGGATGCATGCTGTGTTTGTCTTTGTATACTAACTTTCCACACTAGGAAGTAAAACAGGAAGGAGAAAGGGTGGAACAAATCCCTTGAAGTTTATTTTGTTTTTATTTTCAAATTTTAGAAAGAAGATAACATATATTATATGCACAGAAAGGGTTCAGTGGTAAAGAGGGTTTATTGCTCTTCTAGAGGTCCTAAAATGTATTTCCTGCACACATGCTTCATGGCTCACAAGTCTCTGTTACTCCAGCTCAAGGGACCTGATATCCTCTTCTAGCCTCAGAAGGCACCTGAATACATGTGACATATGGACACAGATAAATTCCCATATTCATGAATAAAGAAATTAAAGAATTTTATGTTTCACTGTAAAGTAATTTACTTGGACATTGCACCTAGCAATATAAAGAACAACAGAAATTTTAATTAATTAAAAATAATTGCAAAGATAATTTTCTTTTTAAAACAATGAAATAATGACTGGCTGAAAATGTACTGCATATATGTTATGTATCAGACACTGGCCCAGATATCTGAGAAGTCAGGAGGTAAAGCTTACAGTGACTCACTACCAAAAGGCTCATGAAAAAGTCTGGGCAAATGGTTCAAACCTGTAACTTCAGAACTCATGAGGTAAATGCAGAAAGATCAGAAGTTTCAAATAATACTTGGCTACAAAGAAGGTTGAATTTAACCTAGAAAAGAAGAGAGCCTGTCTCAAAAATAAATAAGTAAATAAGTAAAAACAAAAACAAAATAAGAAATAAACCAAAAAACCTCTAACTTACTAATTGAGTAAATACACACATGTTGTTTTAACTTTAAATAAATCATTTGGGGGCTCACAGGGACCAAGGGTGTCAACCTATTGCCTTTTGTCTTTTTGATGAATTCCCTCTAACCATAAATGGGTACAGTTTCCAAAGCTCATCAGAGAAGTTTCTCTGTGCAGTAGATAGTGTTTAATGCAGAAATTAACAACTAGTAAAAGTCCAGATGCCAAGTGTTTGTGAAGTCCTTGGCCACACATAGGACATTTGTATCAAACCCTCTCTACAAATCTCAGGGATTATTGGGGAAAGAAGGGTGGTGGTGGTAGAAAGACTGTAAACACCAGAGCCTGCGGTATCAAGAGAAAAACAATGACAATACAGCTTGTACTTAGAAACTCATTGTAGCTGGGTTTGCCTTTGCAAACCCTTCACAAAATCAAGACAGTCAATATTCTAGCATGGTTGGAAAGGGAGCCAGAAGCTATTGATAATCAGTGGCTTTGGGGGTTGTTGTCAGTTTTCAACTACACCCCAATGCAGTCTGTACATGGTCAGCACAAGTTGGACTTGGTAGACTATTTTCACAAATAAACCTCTTAAAATTTATTTTTTAATAATGTGGCCAGAAAGCATGGTTGTGGAGGTAAGATGAGTACTTTGTGAAGTCAGTCTCCCCTAACTTACTGTGGGTTAGTAGGATCTATGTCAGGTCATGAGAGTTGAAAAGTAAACCTTTACTTGCCAAGCAATATGTTTGGCTTCCTGTTCATTTTAAAACCATCCCCAAACCAAGTTTATATAAATAAAGAACATTTAAGACAGCAGGAAAATACAACCTATAAGATATAAATCACTATAATGTATAAAGATAATTTGCACATGCTATATCCCAGTTTAATGACTTGTTAATTCATTGTGATATTTATAGTGTAGATTTGTTTTGTAAAATAGCTTATTACTGACTTAGTTTATCAAACAAATACATATTTTATTTTACAATAACTGTAGTAAATGGTTTCCAGTGGTGATAATGCAGGTGCAGTAATTGCCTATAATTGATGTAATTACCTCATAGAAAGAAGCACACCCTTTATATACAAATTCTTCATATGTGATCATAATTATATTAATGAAATTATTTAGAAAGCTTCTTTTCACAGTGTATTTATAGATATTTATTAGTATTCTCCTACCACTCTGGAGGAAAATTAAAAGAGATGTATTATTTGTATTTCTTAATTTTCTGGAAAGCCATATTTTAATTGTTACAGCACAAATGATGGGAATAAATTTCAAAAATGCAGTTTTCATAAATTTACAGTTTATTTCTATTGCCATATACTTGGTGAAATGAAACAGGTTCATTCTCTATCTGTGGGGGAATCATTATTTCACACAAACGCTATTATTTAAGTATAGAGAAAAATTTCCAAAAGGAAACAATTTTCCTCAAGGCCAAAAAATTGTCTTTTTATTGATACATTTTTATAATTTTATTTTAATATTTTGTCTTTCCATATCTTCTATAAATATCTTCATATGACTTTATATTTTGTCAGACATGCATGAATAATTTTCAGCTATTTTTAATTTTTTTTTTTACAATCCTCCTCCTGATACCCCTCCCACAGTTCCTTATCCCATTCCTCCTCCTCCCTGTTTCCAAGAGGATGACCCCCACCCTGCCAAGCCTCTGCACTCCTTGAGGCCTCAAGTCTCTTGAGCGTTAGGGTTGTCTTTGACCACTGAGGCCATACTAGGCAGTCCTCTGCTATATATGTGTCAGGGGCCTTGGACCAGCTTATGTATGCTGCCTGGTTGGTGGCCCAGTGTCTGAGAGATCCCAGAGGTCCAGGTTAGTTGATACTGCTAATCTTCCTATGGGATTATAATTCTCAGTTTCTTTCAGTCTTTCCCTAATTCAACCACAAGGGTCCATGACATCAGTCCATTGGTTGGGTGTAAGTATCTTCCTTTGTTGCAGGCATCTGCTTATTGGTCCTCTCAGAGGGCTGTCATGTTAGGCTCCTGTCTGTAAACACATCATCACATCAGTAATAGTGCCAGGACTTGGAGCCTCCCCTTAAGATGGATACCAAGTTGGGCCAGTCACTGGACCGCCTTTCCCTTAGTCTCTTCTTTATTTTTGGCCCTATAGTTCTTTTAGACAGGAAAAATTCTGGGTCAGAATTTTTGACTGTGGGATGGCAACTCTACACCTCTTCTTGAGGTGTGTCTTTCTACTGGAGGGGGACTCTATGAGTTCCCTTTCTTCACTGCTAGGCACTTCATAAAAAGACCCTCCTTTGAGTCCTGGTAGTTTCTGACCTCCCAAGTCTCTGGGACTTTGTAGAGGGTCTCCTCAACTACCAACAACCCCTGAGGTTGCATATTTCCAGCCATTATGCTGACCCTCAAGGCTTCTCTCCTGCACCTTATACCTGATCATGTTCCCCTTTAGCCCTCCCCTCCCCTCTCCTACCTGGGTCTCTCTCTCCCTCTGCCTTCCATGATTATTTTCTTCTCCTCCAAAGTGGGATTGAAGCATCCTCACTTGAGCCCTTCTCCTTGTTAATCTTCTTGAGTTCTGTGGATTATATCCTAATTATTCTGTACTTTTCTGGCTAATATCCACTTATTAGTGAGTACATCCCATGCATGTCCTTTTGGGTCTGAGTTACATCACTCAGGATGATATTTTCTAGTTCTACTCATTTGCCTGCAAAACTCATGAAGTCCTTGTTCTTGATAGCTGAATAGTATTCCACTGTGTAAATGAACCATATTTTTTGTATTCATTCTTCCATGTGGTATATCTGGGTTGTTTCCAGGTTCTGGATGTTATAAATAAGGCCACTATAAACATCCCTGTGGCATGGTGAGACATCTTTTAGGTCTATGCCCAAGAGTGGTATAGATGGGTCTTCAGGTAGATCTGTTTCCAATTTTCTGAGGAACCTCCAGATTGATTTCCAGGGTGGTTGTATTAGTTTGTAATCTGACCAGGAATAGAGGAGTGTTCCTCTTTCTCTACATTCTCACCAACATGTGACAGAGAGAATTTCAATTTTATATGGAAAAACAAAAATCCTAGGAAAGAGAAGACAATTTTCAGCTATTTTTACAGTTTCCTGTCCTACTTTAAACTTACTTTGGAGCAATGTAAAGCACACTTGAAATTGGAGTGATTTAATTACTGTGTCAAATTTAAAATAATGTTTGATGATAGTCACAAAACCAGCTATGCTCAAACACTCCTGGTGTTTGAATCATCTAATAGTTCATTCTGTTAATACTAACATTCATATTTGGTGTTTGTAGTTTGTTGAACTCTTTTCTGATGTGTCCACTATTAAGTTATTGCCATCTCCATCACATCCCCTTTTGAGTACTTTGACTTTTATACATTGTTCAAACCTAAGTGTTTCTGACTGTCCAACTTTTTATAGTTCACAGCCTATCCAATGCTGGAAACAATAGATTTTCTCATTTTTGCTTTCATATTATGTTTAAAAGGTCCATATTGTTATCATCACTTAAAAGTATATAAAATTAATCATTTGCCATTAAAAGTCACTTATTTAATAATATTTTATTGAATGCAGTGCTGAGGTCAGAGCAAAACTCTCTATAATTGCCTCTCTCATGTCTGCCACCATGTCTGATGTGGGAATTGAACTCTCGTCTTTACTCCTAGGTGCAATCACCTGTAGCTGTTGAGCCATCTCAGCCACCCATTTCCCATTTTTCTTTAGACAGTATAGACAGAAGCATATGAATCCTCAAGTAACTGAAAGGAAGTTTTCTGAATGATCAAAATATGTCATTTTTGTTTTAATCATTTTGCTTTAATAGTTTCTGAGTTTTCTAAATTAAATTACAATTAAAATTTCTAATATAAAGTAAATAACTCATTAAAACAAATGACTAGGCATGAAGTCTTAACTACTGACCCATTACTCCAGGTCCTCAATTTGTTTTCTAAAAACAATTATCCCCTTTTCTTCTGTTTTTTCTTAATTTTAAATACAATAAAAGTATTGTTCTGGGAACACGTGTTCCTACAAACACACAAAATAGCATAACTAAGCATATTACTGTATACTGAACAAAGAAAAGGAAATGAATTCACACTGAGCTACATCAAAATTGCTTCCTACCACTTTCTTCCTAGCATCTGGTTCTCACTATTCTTAACTTTTATGAGACAAATAATTTAGATTTCATGTCTGACAGAGATCGTGCAGTACTTTATTTTCTTGCTTGACTTTTCTTATTTTTTATGGGATTTCCAGTTCCAACCATATCCTTATAGATGACAGAGTTTTGTTAATTTTTATGGGTAAGTAATATTCTATTATGCACCTACACATGTCACATTTTTCTAATCCACTTTTCAGTTGGTGGACAGTTGAGTCCCTTCCATTTCTCGTCATTGGGAGTAGTACCTCAGTGAGCATGGGAGTATGTATGTTTCCTTAACATACTGATGTTGTGAACTTTGGATAAAAAATGAGATTACTGGATTCCATGGAAAATATATTTTAAGTTTTAATCACAATGGCTGAACTAATTTATATTCCTGTCAAATGGTGCTCTCTGCTCTTCTTTTCTATGTTCATAACTGCCCTTCTCATGTTTGTCATCTTTGAGAGAAATCATTGAGACTTGGATAAGTGGATGTCTCCTTGTGGTTCCCTGATGATTAGTAGTGCAGGAAAACTTGATGCACCTGATGACCATTTTTTGTGTCTTCCCATTTGAAATGACTGTTATAAATATCACCCACTTTAACTGTGTTGTGGTTTTAGGAACTAATTGTGAGATAACTAGTCCCTTTAACACCAGTAGGAACTATCTTTGCAAAGGGAAGAAAACAATTATTTCTGAAACATGACAACTTTCTAGTCATTCTGACATTTGTCTCCTTTAAACTTTATTGATTTCTAGTTCCATAGTTTATAGGAATTAATTGAGTTACAAAATGACAATTTATAGAGTGGCAGGTATTGCATGGCCTCTCAGTCAAATGCGCAGCAATACAGACATGAAGTTAAAAGAAATAAATTAGTTTTATTTCTAATAAGGAACTTGTTATTCAAAGACATATAAACAACTCTTGATTAAAGCACTTTTGTTTGGATATAGTAATGTATCTCTTTTGCTTCATGGCTCATTTCTAAATATAGCATTTAAAAATTTCCTGTCTCAATATTTTTCTAATCAACACACAGAAAACTCATTCTGATAGAGCTCCCAGAGCACCTTGATTATGATGGTGAAACAAGGATCAGATTCCTTATCTGTAATTAATAATTAAATTACCACTTTTGGAAGAGGAAGTCAGAGAGATGATACAATCAGAATTACCAACTATAATATAATAAAACAAGGAAGGCTGGCAGGTTAGTATTTAGATTACACAAATAAAGCAAAGCCAAATATACATACTGTTCTCTCCAATTAAATGAACAAGCAAATAAGATGGCTGAATTAAAGACACTCATTAAAATAACCAGATATATCAGGAGGGGAACCTAAAAAGTAAAGATGCCCACTCGATGCAGAATGTTAACCTTTAGTTATGTGTCCACCCTGACTCTTTAGAGAAGTGACCTCCAACAGATTTTCCTAAATGCACCACACTGCAGTATTTTTCATAAGTCATTCTATTACTTCTTGTTGTTTCTAAAATATTGGGGCAAAGTCATTAAGGCAGTTTTCTCATCACCTGAGACTGCTTACAAAAATATGTACACAAACATGCATTCCAGATGTCATTTATAAGTCATGACCTGTATTGCTCAACTGTCACAGCAATGTCTGACCAGGCAGGGCCCATGTGGTAATTACCACTGAGCATTCATGCTGCAACTGGATTCCCTTTCTTGTTAACATGGCCTTTCCTCTCCTCCTTTCTTGGGGCTCTCACCTTTCCATTTACATGATTTCACCTATACTTGATTTTTAAAAAGCTGAAAAAGCATTAGAATCTTAGGTCTAACATTGCACAGGAGACCCAACTTAACAAGGAGAGAGATGAAAGAGAAATAAAATATACTGGAAGTGAAATGCCAAGCTCAACACAGGAGCAGGCTGAGCTTCTGACACAGAAAATGAATGCAATTCATATGAACTTGAGAGAAAAAACTCAGACTTTAAAAAATAAATTTTCCTTTGAAATAAAACGCTACAAGAAAGTTTGTCTGCTTCTTTTATCTAGTAGTTCCTCAGTGAGCCAAAAATATTCCCTCAAGAGTGAAGAAAAAGTGGTGCATGTTTTATACTATATTAGGAATTAAATTGAGACTTGAAATTCTTTATACACACCGACTGTGATGTAGCTGAGACTGATGCTCACCCAGAGTCTCAGGAATCATTGGGCTTCATTGTCTATGACTTAAGATTTTGTAAGCAAATTTAAGCAAGAAAGCTGAAGAAAAGTCAGCCACTTATACGATTTCAAAGCTTTAAAATTAGAGGACTTGGTACTTTTTAAAAGATGAAGTTTTTGGAGTTGTACAAATTTAGTTCTGTGAAGATAGATCCTTTAATTGAGACATTTTAATAAACCTATACACAAGGCTGTTCCTCATTTTCTGTTATCTGTGTCTGCCTCTGTTTCTCTCTTTTTTTGTCTCTCTCTGCCTCTGTCTGTCTCTGTCTCTGTCTCTGACCCTCTCTCTGTCTCTCACTCACTCTGTGTGTGTATGTGTGTGTATGTGTTTGAATGTGAGGGGGTAGCACATGCAGAGAAAGTTAACATCTACCACACACCCTTGAGAAAAATCTCTCTCTGAACCTGCAGCTCAGCATTTTTCAGATGGGCAGGATGATTCACACACCTCTGCAATCTTCCACTTTCTGACTCCCACACTGCTAGGGTTCTAGGCACATATGGCCACACATACATTTTTATATATGTGCTGGGGCTCCTAATTTAGGTCTTCATGATTGAGCAGTAAATTTTCTTGCACACTTATTCACTCCTGAGTCCCTATTTTATGATTTTCTCTTCCAACATAATCCTCTCTACAGTTTAGATCACATGGACTCAGGTCCCTTGCTGTGAATTTGATGACTTCTTATGCTCCATTTTAATTGTTTGCATGTTAGGAAGTTATTTTTGTATGAAGTTATGTGTTTGGGTTTTATGTCACCTTGTTACAAACTAGAGTCACCCAGTAGGAGAGGACTTTACTTGGGGAATTGCCTCATTCAGATTGGCCTGAGATTATCTTTGTGGAAGTATTTTCTTGACTGATGGTTGATGTGGAAAGACTATGGATGTACCACCTGTGAACTGGTAATCCTGGATTGTAGCTGAGCAAACTGAACAAGCCAAGAGAATAAGCTAGTCAGCAGTATACCTATCTGGCTTTGGCTTGATTTGCTGCCTTGAATTCCCTCCATAATGGACTATAAACTATAAGACAGGTCTCCTCTTCCTAGGTACTCTGGGGATGGTATTTATGATAGCTGCTAAAATACTAGCTCAGTGCACTTCAATGTTTCCATTTACCTCTTGTGACAAATCTTAAGATAATATCCTTAAAGATCAGATTTTAAATATCTAGTTTTTCAGCATTCTTAAATTATTGAAAACTCATTACCATAAATTATATATGTATCTCCATAGTTTCTGTGTATGTATTCCATTTATTTGTGAGAAAATTAAAAAGATAATTGCAAGAATTTAAGCTGATGTGAAGGTCATACACCCAGCAGTGTGAACCCTAGGTATTTCAAATTGCTCAGAGTAAATTATCAGATATTTTTAGATCCCCTGAGGTGACCTTGACTCCTTTGCATTTCTTTTCAAAAGTATGATTTCCAATTTGTAGAAAGCAGTAGCCTTCTGAAATATTAAATAAGCAAAAGAATGGGATTTAGCAAACTATACTGTTCCAAATCCAACTGCTTCTATGGTAAAGGTCATACTGAAAGCTAACATAAATACAAATATCAACTAATCATCAGAATCCTGAACATAGTATGTCAAGAACCAAGGGAAGACTTTAAATTATATGTAGTTAAGAAGGTTGTACAACTAATAGCTACATTTAAGTAATATAAAGTACAGATTTATGAAAATCATAATAATAATTTATATTGAAAATTATAATAATATACTATGGGCATACATACTATTTTTGATATAATTCAAATTCCTTGAGTGAGAATGAGATGGATGTAGCTAAGCATACCATTAAAATGTTGTTTTTTATTCATACTTTGTCACTTCTTCAGACTAACTACAGTGTGAGTGCAATAGCATAGTGGATACATAATATACTCTGCTTAAAAATTAAGGTAATTCTGAAAATACGATGTCACAACTCCCCTTTACTCTGTATCCATGTGTTCTAAATTATAACATTTTCAAAATGCAGATATTATTTTGAAAAGAACATGTTATAGTTAGCATTTCTTGTCCAAATATATGGCCGAAAAGGGCCAGCCAGGATTCTGGGCCTCCATGAGAAGAAATAAAAGGGCTATTGCAGAAGAAACCATTGCTTTACTGCAAATTTACTTAGCCATATATGGGCCATATAGGTGCCTTTATTATGCAGTTGGTATGAAAAAGAATGTATTCAAGTGGTAAAGAGAAATGAGCTTTCCTTTAAAAGTCCTTATTTGTAGAATCCAAATATAGTACAAAGCACTCATTTCAGTATCTACAAGACAATGCTCCTACTCTAACAGCATCTAGTATTAAGAAAAGAAACAATGGTTACAAAACAGTGGTTAATAGTATATGTGGGCATTTGTTTGTGTGTGAATAAAATTCAATATCTAAGTTATTGACAACCATCCTAAAGTACTCTTTCTTTCTGGTCACTAAAGAGGAAGAATTGAGCACAGGAGACACAATACAGGAGGAAGCTCGTATTAGTAGAAAAAACTTAAAGACTGACAACATAAACTGTGATGTAACCATAATCTCCTCAGAAGAGCCCTTTTAATGATTTATTACAAAAATATGTAATGATTAAATGTTTCTGATTCATGATCATTAAGTATTCATTAAGTAGTCATATCATTACTTAGTGTAAGTTTTAAATGAAAGATGCCTAAGTTACTTTTTCCTGGTTGGTCACAAGTTACATATGTAAATTAAAAAAAACCACAAAGACATAAATAGAATAGAATAAACTTCTTACTTCTAGCAATATCAGGAATAAACTTCTAGTGGTCCTGAAATATGTAGGTTATTTGTCAGATAATTAAAATCTGCATGTAAAAATGTCCTGCTTTTTATGTTACATAATTTTGAGCTCTGTCTTAAGATGAAGATTCAGAAAAATATGATAATATCAATTATTTTGTGCATATTTGGTTGGGATAAGCTGGCAGTTCATTCTATCATCATGGTTTATTCATTTTATGTAATTGAAAATTTTTCTTCAGAGTAACATGTATTTGATTTTTATTCAACCATAAATTGAAGCCATTGAAAGTAGCAGCTGTTTTACTAAGTAGGGAGAAGTGTTATAGGCTTTTAAAATGTAACCTCTCTCTCTGTCTGTCTCCATCTCTCTGCCTCTCTGTCTTTCTGTATCTCTATCTCTGTCTCTTTCTGTCTATCCCTGTCTTTTATTCTCTAACTTGTAAGAAATCTTAAACTCAGCAGTTTGAAACCTTGTCTTCCACAACAGGGTTGAAATGCAAAGAATCATAACAACATTTCAAAATTGAATAAATACAATTATTTTAGTAGATTAAACACATTAACGAATAACTCCAGGTCCCCAATAATGTACCTGTGTTGCATTAAGGAAAGAAAGAAGAAGCACCTGCACTTGGAATCCTTTAACCAGGAGCCAGTACAGACTTGAATTCTTTACTCCATGCTCCTTGTGTCTTCCATTCTCTGACTATTGTATGAGTCTGAATTTGTGCCTTCCTGAGTCTGCCTTGTTAAGTGTCTGTGACTGTGACTATCCATGTGTCTGCCCATAACAAAAGGCTTAGCATTAGCTTTATTAAACAGCATAGAAAGCATCACATAGAGAAGGAATAAGGGATATATTACAAAAATCATTAACAGCATTTACAAGGGATTAAAAGAGTACTACAAACATCATTATTTATCAATAAATACACAAGTGTTGTGTTTAAAATATAAGTTGTATATTTATTTTAGAGGACTATATTCAATCTCTATTTTTGCAGCTTTGAACAAATGATTATTAAGCCATGCTATTTTGGGTCAAGAGCATGAGAAAGTATATAATTTAAGATTATAGAAGCAGAAGAGAAAGGCAACCCCATAGGAAGACCAGCAGTCTCAACTAACCCAGATCTCTGGAAGCTCCCAGACACTGAGCCACCAACCTGGCAGCATACAGGAGCTGGTCGAAGGTCCCCTGAGACATTTAAAGCAGAGGACTTCCTGGTCTGACCTCAGTGGGAGAAGATGCACCTAATTCTCCAAAGACTTGAAGCCCTAGGGAGGGAAGAGTTCTAGTGGGGAGGGGAGCATTCTCTTGGAGACAGGAGGTGAGGAATGGAATGAAGAACTGTGTGAGGGTGAACCAGAAGGAGGGCAATGGCTGAATTGTAAATAAAATAGAATAAAATAAAATAAAATAAAATGATCATAGCTATGTATTTACTTAGGTTGTAAAACTTGTATTAAAAATTATGTGAGATGTCCAATATAAATAAGGTTGATTCTTACATTTTTCTCTTAAAATAGAACAAAATAGTTTAAGCAAAAAGGCTGAGTGCACTGTAGAATAATAGCTTAAAAGTCTTAATAGATCTCAAGGTATATTATTGATTCTAGCTGTGAGGTCCAGCAAAAAGTTCCAGTCTCTTAAAATGTAACAAAGGTTATTATATTGCATCACTACAGTCAAGAGTCTTTATGTTTTGTCTAGACTCATTAAGAATCACCCTCCATGCTCTCAGCACTAATAACAAGTTATTAAGTAGAAAGCTTCAGCATCAAAAGTGAAAGACAAATTTAATAGGAAGACACACTATACTTTTATTACTGAAGTCACTGTGTGTTTTGTATTTCTAACTAGTGGCATTACAACTAGAAAACATGTCCTTTCTTAATGTTCTCTTGCCCTAGATTTCTAGAAGTAATTCACCCATCAAAGCCATTGTGAGTCTTTAAGCGCTTGGTCTTTTATAGTTGGCCAGTTAACTCAGCTGGTGAGATAGAGCTTTAGATGGAGTGATACTTAGTGAGGAAGGCCATTTTCCTTGCTAGTAATAGGAGTTTTTTACCTTGGTTCTTCTTTTCTGGAGTACTTTCCAATCAAAGTCAGTAATGTTTCTATTATTCTCTCCAGTGTATTCTCAGAACCATTCCCTTAGTTCAAATGCTGTTCTTCTCATCTGAGGCATTGAAAAAGGAAGTCACTGCTATCAATATGGCTACAGGAAGTATTCCCAGGAAAGGCTATCACTTTATTCTTCTTCCAAAGCAGAAACTCCACAATGTCAGGACATTTTCAGAACCAAATAATCACCAACTTGACAATTAAACGAATTGTGAAGAGTTTGGGGGCTGCGTTCTAAGAATTTGGCAGGTATTTGTCCTTCGGTTAGGCCAAGGAAGTTGGCTCAAGATGAATACACCTGAGGAATGTGTTCTTTGTATCTTAATGGGTCTTGTTAAGACTGTGAATTCAGTTTTCATGGAAATTTGATTATTCTTTGTTTTTTCTTTAACTATTCTGTTTATGCCTTAACACTGACTATATTATTTGTAGGTACCTAGAATGATATAAAAGCAGACTGGAAAAAAATAAACCTGCTTCAGCCTCAACACTGGCTGCAGTCGTATTATAGTGTCGTCTTATTGTCCTTTTTCTTTTTGATTACTCCCTCCCTAGAGACTGAGCTAGCTTGGCAATCAATGTATTTATTTTTATTTACTGTAATCTGACCATTTTGTTGGAAATGATCCTCACCAAATCTAGATTATTTTCTCCTACTGAAATTGATCTTACAGCATCAATCTGTCAAACATTCAAATTTTGTGAATCTGGAATCCACTATGTAGTCCAAACTGGCTTTGACTTTCTGCCTCATATTCTCAAATAAGGGAGAGCTATGTATGAGATACTACACCTGGCTAACTATAAATGTTAAAGCAAGAGTTGAGAATACTTACTTAACTGAGTCAATCAGTTATATCTTCAAGTACATGTAAGTCTCTTTGATTATTATTGTTAGGGATACTGCTTACCTGTAATTTCTTTGTAAAAGCTATTTTTATTATTATTTGTTTTATGTGTATAGGTGTTGTCACCCTGGGAGTACATGTCTAAGAATCACATGTATGTCATCCCTTCCATGGACACAACAGGCCATTAGATATCCCAAAACTGGTGTTAGATCTTTGTGAGCTGCTGAGTAGGTGCTGGCAATCAAATCCAGGATCTCAGGAAAAACAGCCAATACTGCTGAGCCATCTTTCTAACCACCCTCTCCACCTCTCCCCATATAGTTTCCATGCAGCAGGCTTAATTCATGAAAGCTTCCTTATTGTGTGAGACTATCACTGACTTCTTTTTGAGTAACTTGAAAATTTTCAAAAGAGCTATTTAATATTTTGTCTAACCATATGTTTTTCAGAACATTCAACATTTTTAAAAAATATTTTTATTGGTTATTTCATTTATTTACACTTTAAATGTTATCCCTGTTTTCCACAAGCCCCCAATTTCCTCCTCCCTCCCCACTCTCCCCTGCCTCTGTGAGAGTGCTCTCCCACCTGCCCAATCTATTCCTGCCTCTGTGGTCTAGCATTCCCCTATCCTGGGTCCTCAAGCCTCCACAGAACCAAGGGGCTCCCCTCCCAGTGATGCCAGATAAGGCAATCCTCTGCTACATATCCAGCTGGAGCCATTGGGTATGCCCTGTGTATTCTGATTTAACATTCAAATTATATACACAATGTTCTCAGGTTTTTTTTTTTGCTTTAAATTCACCTAAATCCTGAACTGTGGGTGTGTAACATTTTCTTTGAAATCTGTTTTTATTTGTCAAAAGTACAAAGGACAATGACAGACCAAAGAAAAGATTACATTCATGTAAAACTTTATAAAGAAATGCATTTATGAGACTACTTACAGAAGCATGAGTGAAGGTTTGCCCTTAGGATCACAGGCAATTCATCCTCCATGAAACTGGTAGCTGATTATATCACTTGCAGGAAGGGAGGAGCTTCCTTGTGTCTCCACTGGTTCATAGGTCTAATCTCCTAAGGGTTGTACATATGTATGTATGTATGTTTGTACATATATTATTTGTGTATTTAGTGGTGACCATAGCTGTTCTAAATAAATTTAGTAATAAACCATGAACTCAGAGAAAAAAAACAATGAAAGAATTAAGTTTGTAAAGTTAATGGTACTTTCTAAAACTTTTTTCCTATATAACCAGTCACCTAAAATAGAGATCTCTAGTAATAAAATGTACATGTACTTGCACATTAAAGCATCATGGAAGAGAAAGAAAAAATGAAAACTAAATTGTTGATTGTTTTCTGCCACTTTTAAATATAATTTATTTGATTTTCTCTGAACTAATACAGTTACATTTTAGATAGAACTATATATGCAAATGTCTTCCTTCATGTGCCTAACAATAAAGCTGTGCAATATTTTATATCTGGATTATTTATTGGTGTTTAAGCATGACTACATTGGGTTGAAAGTTTCAATATATTTCCTGCTTTAAATCACCAAATTATATTTTTAACAAACAAGGTACACTATCTGTGTTTTTTGAGAAGCTAGAAAAAAATCTAGGTTCTCAATGCAGTCATTTTAGTGACCCAATGAACAACAAACTAATATATGTGCCTTCTGCAAACGGACTGTTATGAATGGAAAATCAACCATAGTTTTAGGGACTTCCTTTTAATAGAAATGTTATAACACATTGGCTAATTTCCAATCAAGTTGGTACCAAGCCAAGAATTGATGTTAGTGAATATTAGTCTACCAAGTGAAAAGTGGATTGCAAATATGGCCATTTCTCAGAATCAAGAACTTGACTATAATTTAAATAATGCTCTAAATCTCAACATCATTTTAACAGATAAAACATTCATTCAGTTCCAGTATATCACGTATCACGTGTTTATATGAATGTGTGTCTTGGTGAATGTAGCACTGGTTTAGAGTGGTCTCCTCTCTTCTTCCTTCCCTCCCTCCCTCTTTGTCCTCCTTACCTTCCCCTCTCTCTTTTTCTCTCTCAAACACACACACACACACACATGCACACATACATACACAAAGAAAGAGAGAAAGAGATTATCCGTGTGTATCTGTGTATCACATACAGACTGACAGAAATAGATATCAATTGTCTTAGGGCTTAATTACTATAAAAAGAAATAATGACCATGACAACTTTTATAAAAAAATCATTTAGTTGTAGATATCTTACAATACAGAGCTTTAGTCCATTATCATATTTGAAAGGTTTATCCCTTGCAAGGGCATCTTGGCAGTAAGGAACTAAGGAAACTACAAAGTTACACCATGCAACAAACCTCACACAAGGTATTTGTTGGAAAGAGATACAGAATAGTGACCGCCTCTGACTGGGAACAGAGACAGCAGAGGATTGGGAAGAGGGGAGGGCATTTATAGTTTTTTTTTTTTTTTTTTGAAACATACACAGTCATCTAGTGGAAAAATATACTGCAACTGGAAGTACTGTTTGGTTTGGCTGTGAATGCTGAGACATGGGGTTGGGGATTTCTAAGACTCAGGAGTTCTGTGTCAAACCAGTGGGAAGGTGTTTTTCTCTGTGGACCTCATCTCAAGCTCAGGGTAAAGTAAGGGCAGAGCATTGTTTTTTGAGACCTGGTCTTGGATTCTGGGTCAAATCAGGGACAAGGTCTTCTCTCCTTCTCCCCTTTTCTCTAGAGTCCTGAAAAGAATCATGGAGGCACACAGGCAGAGATGGACAGTGGTAGAAAGGTAGCTGAGAATTCTATATCTAGATAGGCAGTCAGCAGGAAGAGAGAGAGAGAGAGACAGAGAGATAGAGAGAGACAGAGAGACAGAGACACTGAGACTGGATTGAGCATTTGAAACCTCAAAACCTACCCCTAGTGGCATACTTTCTTTATCAAGACCACATTTAATCCAAATGGGCCACCTCTTCTCTTCCTTTTAAATAAAGCCACTCCCTATGAGCCTATGGGTGGGGGCACTTTCATTAAAACCACCATATCCCACTCCCTAGCCACCACAGGACTGTAGTCATGTCATAGTACAAAACGCATTGAAACCAACTTCAAAACCCCCCAAATTGAATGAGTAAGGAAGGTAGGTCTTTGAGGAGTAGGGATAGGAAATATGGTTGAAACACACTGACAAATTCTCCAAAAGGTAATAAGAAAGTAAAGATAAAATTTTTAAAAATCTGTATTTTACTATACAATTTTAAATAGCAGTAGTAAAATACTCCTCACTAAAAAAATCCTCTTCTTTGAGGTTAAATTTCTATTTTTTTAATTTTATTTTTCTATTTAATCTTTTTTTACAGTCCAGAATTTATCCCCCTCCTGGTCCACCCTCTGACTGTTCCACATCAAATAACTTTCCAACTTGTTTTTGGTCATGGTTATTATTTCTTTATTTATCACAGCCATATAAACACCAACTAATGCAAATATTGATACAATGTGTGGGATATTGTGAAAGAACGATTTGTGGAGATTGTAGTGAATTTGAAGCTTTTGCTTGAAAAGCCATTATGTGCTCACAGCATAAAGAGCTCTGAGAAAATAATGCTCAAAGCAATGCAGGTGGTAGATACTTGGTTTGTGAGGTTTTGCAGGGAAAATTTGAGAATCTCTTAAAGACTCTACCAGGGCTGTTTGGTATTTTGGTATTTAAAAAAATATATGTGCTTATGGTCAGCTGGAGTTTTAGAATTAGGTGTGATTAACAATCTAGAGTCATTTGGGAAGAGGAAGCTTGATTGATGATTAATATAACAGGTTCCAGCTGCATCTGCACAGTGCCACCTCAGGGCTAGTGGTCCAGGGAGTTATAAGATAAAAGACTTAGCAAGGTCCAAGATAGTAAGTAGCATTCTATAATGGACTCTGTATTTGTTCCTGTTTTCAGGTTCCTCGATTGAGTTTCTGTCCTAACTTCTCTATGCTAAGTTGTAAGATGAAATAAGCCCTTTTCTTGCCAAGTTGCTTTTAGCCATGATGTTATATTAAAGAAATAAATGTCACAATTTAGACAATTATTTATTGTCATTCTTTTTTACAATATCTACAAGTGAAAGAATACACAATTTTTATCATCGTACACATGACTTAGGTTAATTAACACAAAGCCTGTTTAGTTGTATTCTTTACATAGTTGAATATCATTTTATTAAATGCATATGCATGAGCATGTTTTCTATGCTCATTCCTGTGTCAATGAGAACATATGTTTATTCTGTACTCTGAGTTTATGAATAGTTTCTTATGCATAGCATGCTCATTTCTGTAATTTTCATTTTGGAAAGTGAAACAAGGGGAAGATTGACTCTGTAAATTTGGATGTGCCAGAAATTTACCCTGGGAGACTTCTTAGTTCTCACTGGTCATCATTAATTAACTTTAAAATTAAGAATTTGATGAAAATAGCATAAAAATTATAGTAGAGACAAAAACTGCAAAGTTCAGTGGTATACAGCTGTAACTCTAGCACTAAGGAAAATGAGCTTAACGGAGGTTGTCGTAGGTTGACGCCCACATGATGGACTCTAAGCCAGCTTTGACTAGCAGTATAGGACACTGTCTTAAAAAGAAAAAAAATTAAAATGGATGTTGTCTAAATATAATGATTTAGGTGAATTAAGTGAAATTTGGGAAATTTTGGCAAATCTAGATTTCAACTGCTACAGTTCACCAATTTCAGCATCTATCATATGTGTTTTGAGTGGGGAGGGCGTGGTAACTAATATATTTCTTTTTCTGTTTTAAAATAATTATCTAAACAAATAATCCAACCAAGACATTTGTGCCATTTTTTTCAAACGAGTACTAGAATTAAACTGGCTGTTGTCTTCTATATCTCTTTTTCTTCAAAGTACAAAAAATGCAGAAAAATCAACACCTTTGGTGTTTTTTAGTTGTTTGTTTCTTTGTTTGTTTGTTTTGCTTGTTTGATGTTATCCAAAAGCCTCCTGGACTCAGAATTGTCATGAGTTGGTCTGTAGTTTAAATGAGAATCATACTCCATTGTCAAATTGGGCTCCATTCAGAGGCTCTTTGTTGTTCCTTGTGGTATGTGTCTTTTATAAAATATCACAAATTCACTGTGAACACAGAGACCTGAGAATAAGACCTGAGACTTTTACTCTCTTTAAAGTAAGTTCTAAAGCCATGAAATTGATAGCATTAAAGCTCAGTTTAGATTTTTACAAGCACTCTCACGCACTCAGGGGGTAAAAACTGAATAAGAGCATTTCTCTGACTCACTCCAATGTTCCTCAAGCAAAAACAGACTCACAGGATGTAGAAGATGGCTTAGCCACCAAGATTCATGGAAACTGAGTAGACAGAGTCACCTGGACTATCTACACAGGATACTGGTGCCAGTCAGTTCAGTTACCATAAGAATAAAATACATTAGGAAGAGAAAGACAGAGAGAGAGAGAGAGAGAGAGAGAGAGAGAGAGAGAGAGAGAGAATTAATACCTCTACAATATCTCCTTCAGAACAGTATTAGGTTAATTGATATTTAAAATAATATTGGATATCTATTAAAAAATTATAAAGCAAATTATTATTTTCTTTTCTTTTTCTGTGCCTTTCTTTCTGTTTTGATAGGATTTTTTTTATTTCTTTTTTTTTAATTTTTTATTGGTTTGGTTATTTTGTTTATTTACATGTCAAATGTTATCCCCCTCCTCAGCCTCCTCTCTAAAACCCCCCATTCTTCTCCCTGCCTCCATGAGGGTGCTCCCCCACCTACATGCCCACACCTTCCCCAACACCTAGCATTTCTCTATGTTGGGGCATCAAGCCTTTACAGAACCGAGGGCCTCCCTTCTCTTACAGGACACAAAAGACCATCCTCTGCTATGTTTGTAGCTAGTGGTTTAGTCCCTGGGGTTTCTTGTAGGATAGGCAGTCTCAAAGCCATTTGCAATCCAGAATGAACTTAAACTTCTGGTCCTCCTGAATCTACCTTCCTTGTACTGTGTTCACAGGCGTGTGCATCTAAACCTAGTTTAAATACTGTTTAAACAGTATTTTAAACTGAGGATCAAACCCAGGGCTGTGAGCTTGCTAGATGAACACTGCCAATTGAGATACACAGACAACTTCTTTGTGAGTGTATTACCCTGTGAATTTTTAAGTCTTACTTAACTTCAGAATCTTCAAGTGAATATTTTTGCACAATTTGTTTGCTTTGATTTTTGTATACAGCTACTTTTATTTTATGATATTTTAAAAAGTTTACATGAAGATTCTCAAGTTAAGATTCTGAAGTTCCAAGGATGATATTGCTCATCACCTTACTAGGGATGAAAATGTATGTTTAGGCTAAGGCTCACAATACAGAGAGGTCTCTGTGTTCCTTTCAGGGTTTGTTTATGTGTCTAACTAGTTGTCTATTGGTTTCATTTAATTGGCTAGATAGTTGGTTGGTTAATTAGTTCTCTGTCTGGATGCTTGGCGAGACAATGTTATCTTTCCAACCCAGAGCTAACATGTATGCTGGACATGTCCTCTAACTGAGATCCAGCTCTAAATTCCCGAGTTACAGTCTCAATTCTAGTAAGGTCAAAGCAACAAATATTTTCAAGTATTCTACTTCTGCCAAAACATATATTGTTATTGTGAAGAGATTGGAATTCCAAGTATTTCTGGGGAAATGCTTGACTAAAACATTAGAGAAGTAAGAATACCAGTGTTTGGGGGTGACTAGCTGCCTCCCATCACTTTATTATGTTATTCACCCTTGAGTAAAGATTAGCTTAAAGACTCAAACTGAGTATTGACGATGTCATTCTTTTCTTCTACTGTCAATGAAAGACTTCTTAAACTTGGAGAAGTCAACAGCCATGGTTCATGTTCATTGGCTATTGAGTTTTATATGATATTCACTCAATATTTATTATATCTATCATTTCAATACACTGCTATGGTGCATCCTTGTCCTTAGATTTTACCTAAACTTTTTAACTTTGTATTAAACAATTCGTATCAGCAGCCTTTCTAAGGATTCTTCATTATTAACCCCAAGATACTTAATTTTTTGTAGACCCCTGATTTGTATTACACTTTTCATTTTGTTGGTCTGATTTTTGAAACACATACTTTTTTAAAAGAAATATAATTATATAAAATACTCTACCAAATTCTTAGTCAGCTCTTTTCTTCTATATTCTAATGATTATATGTATTTAGTCAAGTATTGTATAAACATTGTGTAATCATAAAATGGAAATGCTAGCCTTTAATGTTATCAGAAAAGCCCATTAGGTAATTTCTTGTGCCTGAATTGCCTCTGCCTTTTATTAAAGTAACCTCCTATTTTTGAGGATTCCCTGCCAGCTTAGGCTCTATTGTTAGGAATGTGAATCATCTATGCTGAATATTCATTTAAAATGACTGTGCCTATCATATGTCAAACATTAAAACACTCTACCTATAGGAAAGTCAACAATTTTGAACCAATTTCAAAATTATTTATTGAGTGTCAGATATATTTCAAAGCACTATTCCAGATTCTAGAGATTAAAACCCATTAGTGCCTAGTGCCCATTCTAAGACAAGACACAGAACAAAAAGACAAAGAAAAAAAACACATTAAAATTAACTCTGATATAATATGGTCAGTATGGTAAGAATTTTACACAGGAAAAAAATCTTTTTGTTTGTTTGTTTTTGAGACAGGGTTTCTCTGTGTAGCCCTGGCTGTCCTGGAACTCACTCTGTAGACCAGGCTGGCCTTGAACTCAGAAATCCACTTGCCTCTGCCTCCCAAGTGCTGGGATTAAAGGCATGCGCCACCACTACCTGGCTAAAAAATCTTTTGAGAACATAAAAGAAGAAAGTATTTAGCTGACCTCAAGAGAGGACTGCAAGGTATGTGTTTTGAGAGATACAGTATGGGTTGTTCTCTATACTTGACTTTCAAGAGTACATGGTTGCCTGCCAGGAAAAGGCACAGAGGTAGGCCATTACAAGTAGTAGGATTGACAGAATAAGAAAACTGAAGTAAGAATATACACACTGAGTTTTTTGTAGATTTTCAGGCCTATACAACATCAGGAGAATAAGACAGACAGAAATACTGACACCAGTCTCACAGGCCTGGGAGTGCTACAATACAGTATTGAAAGTTATATGTCAGTTGAATTGCTGCATAACTATTTACAACCGATTCATCTGTTCATCGTTCCACAGGTGAAAAACCTAGGGTACCTCAGCCAAATTCACAAAAACATTGAAATCAAAAGGCCAGGTAAACTTAAGTCCATACCAATGGATGGGAGTCAGAAAGCATCATTTCCCCAATTAGAAGACTCTTGGTGACACTCAATTTCTTTCTTCTTCAATAAGATGAAGAGTAAGGAGAGTCTTCTAGCAAGAGTTTCTATGCAACACTGTAATACAAGCAATTATAGCTGATCAATGTATGCTATGTTGTTTTTAGAAGCCAGGCTCAGGTCCAACTCAAAGGGATGGGATTATGAAAACCTGTAAACATGAGGTTGATTTAAATTTTGTCAATAGTAGAAGAATATTTTCAAGTGGTGACATTTATAAATGATGACTAAATATTAATGTGCTAGAATAACCGGGATATAAAATTGGAGAGAGACAAAAGAATGTGGATTTATCAGTTTTATGTATCTCCCATTTCATAAAGTAACTCCTTATAGTGAAGTATACAGATTTTTCCAAAGGAAACAACAAACAATAAAAGACTATAAAGGTTTTTGAGACTCAAGGAATCATTTTCTTCTTAGAAAAGAAGAAAAGAAGTGTCTTTGAAATGGCTCAAGCTAGCTTTCCCTAGAAAGGATAGGAACAGGCTAGGGAACTATTATCCTGAGGAATAAGATGAAATTAGATTTTTTAAAAAAATGTTCCAGGGATTTAAAAGGGGTTTAAAATAGATTCCCTGGGGAAAAAGGCAAAGAAAGACTACAGTTAACAAGTCTTTGATGAAACAGGCAGCAAAACTAATTCTGACCCAGTTGCCCTTCCATAGTCTACAACCTTGGGAGATGACACTGGCTCTAATGCTACAAAGAACTGCTGTAAAGAGGTATTATTTCAGGCTAAAGGAGAAGGTGATGGGATGACAAGAGCAAAAACTTGGCTTTGCCATTGTTGTTTAAGCATGACCCCTGGGCCAGGTTCTGAGTCTCTTACTGAATGTAGGACTCAAAAAGTATCCCAGCAAGCGATGACACTCCAAAATACCCACACTACTTACAAGTGCTTGAAATCTTAGGCTCAAGTGGTATTGAAATTATGACTCACCATCTTTGACATTGGTCAAAACAATATAAGCTCTCCACGTTCATATAAACAAAAATAAAAATCAGAAAATTCAAGTTCTTTAGCTGACAACAGTACACTGACAGGACTATGAAGCGTTATGCAAGAACTACGAAATTAATGATTCCTTGGTTTTGTTTCCTGTGGCTGGAATACTGTAACAAATAGCTCTGTAAACAATTAAGGCATAATTGGGTTTATAATTCTGGTGAATAATCTATCATTGTGAAGAATTCAAGCAAATGTGACCAAGATCAGAGAAAGAGAAGGAGTGCATGCATGAATGCATGTGGTCAGCTCTCTTTCTCCTTGTTTACATAGTTCAGAAACCAAAACTAGAGAATGATGTCACAAACATATTAGGTAGACCTTCCCATATTAATTGGTGTAATCAACATGATCCTTATAAACATGCCCACAGGCCACCTAATCTATGAAAGTCACCATGAAAACTCTATACTTAGGTATTTTACATTATATCAAGGTGACAATTACAAGTAACCATCACAGGTGGTTAATTTTTCCAATTGATGGAGTATCATGTTTTTAAGTATGTTCTCAGAACACTCTCGATTCCCCCGCCCCCACTGTCTGTTGTTATGATGACCTTCTCAGTTCTCATTTTTGTTAACTGTGATATTCACTCTCTGCTTCTTAGTTAATGTGGATAAGAGTTTGTCACACATATCAATCTTTCAAAGAACTGACTGTTTCATTGATGCTTTGTATGGTTCACTTTCTTTCTATTTTATTGATTTCTGCCTCAAACTTTATTTCTTGCTATTTACTCCTTTTGAGTGTGCATCCTTCTTTTTATTCTAGAGCTTAGGGGTGTGCTGTTAAGTTGCTAGTCTCTTCAGAATTCTTATGTAGGCACTTAGTTATGAACCTGCCTCTTAGAACTGTCTTCATTGTGTCAAACATGTTTCAGTATATTGTGTATCCATTTTCATTCAATTCTGGAAAGTATTTCCTTTCTTTCTTAATTTCTATATTGTCCCATTTTTCATTTAGTAGAGAGTTGTTCAGTTTCCACAAATTTTTAAGATGTTTTTTTGCTGTTTCTCTGTTTCTCTAGCTTTAATTCATGGTGGTCAGATAGATGCAGGATGTTGTATCAAATTTCTTGTACCTGTTCAGACTTGTTTTGTGTCTGAGTATATGGCCAATTTTGGAGAAAATTTAATTACATGCTGAGAATTTACATTCTTTTGTGTTTGATGAAATGGCTGCAAATTTCTCTTAGGTATTTTTGGTTTATGTATTTGTTCCTGCATTTCTCTGTTTATGTTTTATCTGGATGACCTTTTGTTGGTGAGTGGGATGTTGAAGACTCTATCAGTGTGGAGGGTCAATGTTAAGAATTAAGCTGTATAGGTGTTTCTTTTAAATACTTAGGTACACTTGTATTTGGGGCATAAATGTTAAGAATGTGAGTGTCATCTTGGTGGATTTTTCTTTTGATGAATATGTAGTGCTCATCCATAAATCTTCTGAATAGTTTTGGTTTAAAAACTGTTTGGTTAAATTTTAAATGGCTTCTTAGGTCCATTTTTTTAGAATATCTTTTTCCAAATCTTTTCATGATAACTATGCTTGATATTGAGATGAGTTTATTGAATGGAGCAAACGAGTGGCTCCTCTTTTCACAGTCATTCTATTAATATGGGTGGATTTTTTTTTTTTTGAAGAATTGAGACTACCGATATTGAGAGACATAATAGAGCAATGATTATTAATTCTTGTATTTTGCTTTATTGTTGTTGTCATTGCTGGTGGTGGTAGTGGTGTGTGTGTGTGTGTGTGTGTGTGTATGTGTGTGTGTGTTTTCTTTCTTTTGGATTTTCTGCTCTGGGATTATATATCCCCAGTGTCTTCATGGTTGTAGTTGACGTCCTTAGGTTGAATGTTTCCTCCTAACATCTTCTGTAGGGTTTATTTCTAAATAAATGCTGCCAATTTTTGGCCTTATCATGAAATATCTTACTTTATTTATCTATGGCCATTTAATGTTTTGAGTGACATAGTAGTCTAGGCTATTGTTTGTGGTCTCATAGAGTCTATAGCCTCTCATTTTAGGCCCTTTTGACTTTTAGATTCTCTTTGAGAATTCAGGCATAATTCTAATAGGTCTACTTCTATATAATACTTTGTCTTTTCCCTGTGCACTTTCTAATATTCTTTTTTTTATTCTGTACATTTATTGTTTTGGTTATTCTATGGTTAGTGGACTGTCTTTTTTGGTACAATCTGTTTGGTGTTCTATATGCTTCCTGTACTTTTTTGTTTGTTTGTTTTGTTGTTTTTTGTTTGTTTGTTTGGGTTTTTTTTTTTTTGATTCGTCAGCTGACATCAAGAGAGTTTATTGTACATGAGTTACACTAGGCCACAAGAGAGAATAGAACTAGTCCAGAATGCCAGAGGGCCAGGGCAGAGGGCCAGTGGGACTGTTTTTGGTTGTAAGAAAGGCAGTCATTTTCCCAGGTGATCTCAGCGAGGTGACGACATTCCAAGTCTACTGAGACTTAGTACGGACAATAGCATACAGTCTAACAACTTGTTCCCAGTGTCCCTGCCTTCAGCAACCCTCACTTCTGCTCCTGCAGGCTTCACAGGTACACAAGCTGGTTTTACTTGGACCCCTGTCTCATCTTTCTTCTCTTGTGCTTCAGCCTGTACATTCTCTTCTTCGCCACGTTTAGAAAACCATAGAGGAACCACGGAGGAGGTTCACTACCTGATTTTCCGCCTCACAACTCCTTCCTACTGCCCAAGCTCACCACTTAAGAACTACTTACCTTCGCTCTCATGGCACAGGAGTCACAAGGAAAATGGCGTTAAGACCGAGAGTGCTTCTTGTACTTTTTTAGGCATCTCTTTTTATGGTTGTAAAATTTATTATTATTATTTTTTGCTAACAATATTTCTATGACTTTCACCCGAGTTCCTTCTCCTTCCTGTCCTCTTAGATTTGATCTTTTCACACTGTCTCAGATTTCCTATAGGGTTTTTTTTTTTAGATTTGCCATGTTCATTGACCAATGTCCTATGTCTTCTAACCTATCTTCAATGTCTGAGGCTCTCTTCCATCTCTCATACTCTGTTGGTAAGGATTAGTTTGGGTTTTCTTTATTGATTCTCTTTTCATTTTCTGGTCATGAACAGTTTTATTAATTTTGTTGCACAGTCTACTTCTACATTTCTTTAAGAAATTTATTCATTGTCTCTATCATATTAATACAGGCTATTTTAAAGGTTTTCTTGATTTTCAGATATGTTGGAATATTCAGGATCTGCTGTGGTTAAGGTTACTATGTTCTGTGTTAAATTATGAGACATATCATCCTATGTTCTCTGTTATTGTGCTTTTATCCTAGCATCTGTGATGGAAAAAAATTGTAGTTCTAGATGCTAATATCTGGTTGTTTCTTTGTTGAATGGGTATTTTGTTTTTTATTTTCTGTTTTCTCTCTGGGATATAGGAGAGTGTGGAGGCTTAGTGTTGCCTAATAGGAGATTTTTTTTCTGGACTCTATAAATTTGGCCACTGGCAAAATGTATTTCTGAGTATTAGGTACAGACTCTTAGAAATGGGCATAGTCTAGGGTCTCAGGTGATTTACATAAGGAAGGAAAGCAGAGACTTCCATCAGGATTTGCTTATTCAGTCTCGTTGGAATGTGACAAATATAAAAGATAGGTTACACTAAAATGTCTGCTATATTATGTGATGGAGTTAGGGCCTAGAATAAAGCATCAAGTTAAGGGGGCAGTTAGGAGGGGATGATCTGTGGGATCCACAAGAGAGAAGCTAGGGCAGGTAGTGAAGGCTGCATCAAGTATTGTGTTGCAGAGCTAGAAGTAAGACTAGGAGATTGGGTCTGGGGATACAGAAGTGAGATGGCTATCTACACTCAGCATATCTGGTTCCCTTGAAAGGGTCATCTTGTGAGTAAATAAGGATTATCTATTGTTGGGGAGGGCAACATTAACCAATAAGTGGAGGGAGGGGTCTAGGAGAAGACCCCTCTAGGTTCTACTCGATATTGTGTAGGGGAAGGCTGCCACAGCTGTTCTTCTGATCTGCTTGATTCTTGATTATATATGCTTGGAACACATTTTCTCTATTCTTTCACTAAAGTGGTCTTTTCATTAGACCCAATATGAGCTTCCATAAACAACAAACAGATGAATTTTGTTTCTTGATCCATACATTTATAGCATTTTTAGTTTTATTTATGCTTTTCTATTACAACAAATCCAGAACACAGCTTACCACACACACTCCTCCTAGTTCCCTGCCTACTTCCCCTCTCCCCTAGATCTACTACAAATGAAACAGAATAGGTTTTGATGAATATGTCATTACTTTGCCTCTAACACAAATTGACTAGAAGATAAATCACATTCGCTCTTCACAAATGTGTCCATTAAGGACTCCAGCATGCTGTCTTAAACAGAATGGAGGACCACTACAGTTTTAAAAAGACTGCTTAATGAACAATTAAATGACTCAATAGGGAATATATTGCAGAAAACAACCTCTTTAACAAACATGAAGACATACTGTCATTACAACAGGTGTAAGTTTATAGTTTGTATTATTACCTAATAGCATTAATCAAAGGGGAGCAAACAACACTTGATAGGACTTTTTCCAAGTTGATCTTCCTTTTCTCAGGCTAAAGTTTTATCCTGAATAGACAACCTCTTAATCCTCTGTGCTCAAAAGAAATAAGTGTCATACTACTCTCAGATGTTGGAGGCTGTTTCAGATTCCATTATACTTTTGTGTATTTTTCTGTGTTCAATTAATTGTCACTCCTAGTCTTATGTTCCTTTTAGCATCTTAGTCACCTAGGAGATCCCAACTTTCAAAGTTGATGAATTCATGCTTTGCTTATCATGTACTTGCTATGGGATTAGTCACATGCTGCTATGTTCTTTGAGTATAATTGCTACACAATACCAACAAGTTAACATTTTATTGGGCTTAATAACTTTCATGTCTGAGGCTGCTTTCATGTCCTTACCACCTCAGGGAGAATGTAAGTCCTTGGAAGCTAACTTTATCTCAGGTATTTCTCAGCTGGGCTCTACTTGAGTATTACTAGAGAGATTTATCTGTGTGTTACACATAGAAAAAATGTTTTCCATCTTTCTTTAGTATAGATTCTTTAACTGGAGAACAAGTATATGATTTATCACTGTTTTATAACCAAAAGGTGTGGTCAGAAGAAGAATTCTTGGGTTAGATTTAATACGACAAGATGCACAGCTTAGAATTTATAATGAATTAATTTCCTTCTGTCACAGGTATTTTTTGGGGGGGAGTGTGAACTGGCAAAAGGTATCAAGGAGAGGGGTGGAGATTAGAAATAGTGACAGGAGAGGGCACTGAGAAAATGGAGATAGTCCACAAGTTGTCTATTTCTCTGGAGTTCTTGTAAGGGTATGGTCTCTAGTCCTTCATTGAAGCTCTACATGAGTTTGTCTATCTGTTCTTCTGACTTGCATGACCTAGCCCTGAGCATCAGATATCTGCCCAAGCACATAAAGCAGGTGGTAGGTCTGAAAAGGGTGGAAGACTGAATCTTTAGAAATAGAACTGAGGGCATGGGAAAGTAAGCAGGCAGACAGCCTAAATTTCTTGGGTTCTGTGGTCTGCACTTAAGCAGTGGATATATACCACAGAGATATAAACCTAGCTATTTAAAAAAATAAAAACCAATGGATGGAACAAGAAAAAAGAAATCATCCTGAGTGAGTAGGTACTCAGACCCAGAAAGGTAAGCATCATATATATTCACTTGTAAGTGGATATTAGCTCTAACATAAAGATGCTACAATTCACAGACCCAGAGAGGCTAAATAACAAGGAGGGCTGACAAGGGAGTGAATGAATCTCCCTGGGAAGGAGAAATAGAATAGATTTAGCAGATGAACTGGGGGTGGGTAAGAATGGGCTCAGGAAGGGTAAGAGGTAAAAAAGGAAGTGGAATAGAGGGAGAGGCAACTGAAATTGTTGCATTTATGTGGGTAAGAAAGAAACCTAGGGCAATGGAAACATCATGGATTCTACAAGGGTGATTCTGGCAAAGACTCCTAGTAATGTGGGATACAGAACCTGAACCAGCCATCTTATGTAACCAGGCAAGGTCACCAGTGGAAGGATTAGGACACCAACCAGCCACAAAACCTTCTACCTACAGTTTCTTTGCCTGCAAGATACACTTGGGTAATGGTGGCACAGAACTGGTGGGAATGGCCAACCAATCTCTGGTTGAACTTGAGACCCATGACATGACAGGAAACCCATGCTTTATATTGTTTGGAGGTCCAGAACCTAGAGGCAGAATAATCAGAGACCTAGAATGGAACCAAACATGATGCTTGTGATGGTTTGTATATGCTCAGCCCAAGTAGTGGCACAATTACAGGGTGTGGCCCTTTTGAAGTAGGTATGTCACTGTGGGTGAGGGCTTTTAGACCCTCGTCCTAGCTACCCAAAATCCAGTATTCAGCTAGCAGCCTTCATATGAAGCTTTTGAACCCTCAACTCTGCCTGCACCATCCCTACTTAGAAGATCCTGTGCTCCCACCTTGATGATAATGGAGTGAAGCTCTGGACCTGTAAGCCAGCACCAATTAAATATTTTACAAGTTTTGCCTTGGTCATGGTGTCTATTCACCATGAACCCAATGAATGAAACTCAAACTAAGATAACCCTCTATAAAAAATGTCAATTAAATATTTCCTAATGATATTCTGTTATAGTTGCAGACAGGAGCCAAGCATAATCATAAGAGAGGCTTCTTCCAGCAACTGACTGAAGCAGTTGAACAGACACACAACCAAATGTTATGTAGAGGTCAGGAAACCTGCAGAAGAGGAATAGGAAGAGTTAGAAAAGCCAGATGGGGGTGGGCGTCCAGGACAACATAAAAAGCCACGGAATGAGAGTATCAAGGCTCATAAAGGCTCACAGAGACTGAACCACAATCAAGGACCTGATGTATGTCCTCTGCATATATATTATGGTTGTATATCTTGATGCATTTCTGTGACTTCTACAAGTCAGAGTAGAAAGTTTCTCTGCTACTTTTTGCCTGCATTTGGGACCCTTTTCCTTCTACTGGGTTACCTTATTCAGCCTTGATATGCAGGTATGTGCCTAGTGTTATTGTAACTTGGCGATGCCATGTTCTATTGATATCCCTGAGAGGATAGTTTCTGAATGGAAGCAGAGGAGGAAGAGAAATGGAGAGAAGGGAGCAGAGGGAAGGGAAGGGAAGGGAGAAATTGACATAAAAGAAGGGAAGGGAAACTGCAGTCGAGATATAATATATGAGATAAGAATAAATAAATAATTAATACAAATAAAAGGTATTAAAATTTGTCTCATGAGTGAAAAGAACATAGTGAGAAAATATTTAGAAGGATTCCTAAACTATAATAAGAACATAGTAAATGTTATCTATTATTATTCTAGTAGTAAATCCAGGCCAAGTGAATAAAAAATAAATTACACAGTAGCACACCAAGAGCTTATTTCATTAATACTATACTTCTAATGCCTTGTCCAATAATTCATAACAGAAATAAGTAATTGAAATGAGTATTTACTGTTTTAATGTTACACATAACAAAAACTACTATCTTATTTTATTAAATCACAAATGTGATTTTTCTTTCCTGTGTGAAGATTATATTCAGGGACTGAATTTTATCATTTTACATTATTAACATGCACTAAACAAGAAAGTATTTTAAACTTTATGTTGAAGATCTCTTCTTTGTCTGGTCATGTCATTGCCTTACATTTGGGTCTCATCACACCATGAAATGAAGAGTTGCTAGCCTTGATACCCAAGACCAAGAGAAGAGGATATGTTATTCCCCTTTAAAGAGATAAACTGAGCTGTAAAATAAAATACAGCCCTGGCCTTCAGCTCCATGTATAAACAGAATTCTGCTTCTTGTGAGGATAGAAAACAAATCATTTAGCTTGGTGCTGGAAGAATGCAGTTACAAAGTTCTAGAACACAGTGCAGTCTGAGGTAGCAGAATAGATCCTGTTATTTTTTTTCTCTGAAAATATCTTTTAGATTTTAATTAAAAGTAGCCAGGTACTCAATTTGAATTATATATATATATATATATATATATATATATATATATATTTGTTGGTGTACATGTTTTTGTTTGTGTGTGTGTGTGTGTGTGTGATCAAGAGAGACAGACAGAGATCGAGAGAGATCAGTCTTTTAGACATCTTTACTGTAAATTGACTGTTTTCTGAATCACCACTTTAAAAATTAATTGTTTTAATTGCATTTTTTTTATTTTTTTTATTTTGAAAAAATGTTTTGGTCAAAGCCATACACGTACTTGCGCTACTAACATAAGAATGAATTGTTCTTGAGTAGACATAATTTGCCGGTAAGTTGATAGTTTAAACAAAATCATCCTACAAAATATCATTAAGTCCAAGTGATAAGTATTCATTTTTTTAATTTAACATAGACTAAAAATCTAAAAAGCTACTGTAAGATCACATTACTATGTTATGAAGCAGTGTAGTCAAAATGATGCCCTATGTTAAAATTTAGTCAAAGAAGACCTTATTTCTTATTGGAATTATTTGTATGATAGTTTTCACAATTAGTAAACCATTTAGTTGTTTTCACTAATCAATTACTGTGACAACTAAAAATAACAGATATAATTCATTCCATAAACAAAACAATGATATCTAGTGAAATAAATTATTGAAATTGAAAACTGAATATTCCCATACTAATAAAATGTTCATATTGAGTAATCAAGAATCCAGAAACATATTTTCCTTTGAAATTATGTTGGCATAACTATCGAGATTGTAACAAGGACGGTAGGAGATACTGAGAGAGACTGGATGAGTTAGTTCAGTCACAGGAATTAAACCAAATTCAAACTTATCCATTCTTTGTGCATGTGTTCTCATTGACATTGCTATTGTTATTGTCACCACCATTATTGTTCGTTTATTTGTGTGTGTGCACATGGTTGTGAACATGCAAAGGTTTAAGTATAGAGGTCAAAAGACAACATCCAGAAGCCAGTTCTCTCTTTTGTTCAACTATGGGTGAAGTTGAATCCGTATCTTCAGGTTTATGTAGCAAGTTTCCCTGGTTCTTTGCTCACTTTGTTATTTGTTTTTGTTGTTGTTGTTTGAGTAATGGTCTCATGTAACACATGCCATCCTTGTCAAGAATGGCCTTGACTTTCAAATTATATTGCATCAGGTTCCAAAGTGGTGGGATGATAAACATGTGTCAACACAACCAGCTAAACCTTCAGATTTGAGCAGAATTTATATTACTTTAAAACAAATATTACTTATAGATATATTGGAATATTTTTCATCTAGATACAGTAAGGTATGATAATTAAGACTTTCAGATAGTAGAAAAATAAGTTAGAAAAATATTTGCTTTTGAAATATGTATCATCAAAGTTATTTTACAAGTTAGAAATGTTTGCTTACTTTACTTTTTGCTCTTAGCCACATGGTAAATCCTTTATAAACTACAGTGTGAAAACATGAAGATAAAAATAACTTTTATATGAACTTAAAACATTTTCTTGTTTTGCTTTGTTTACTATTTACCCAGATTCTTTTTTTCGTAATTTCTATGTGTTTTCTAATCACTTATTTTAGTGGTGTGGTCTTCAATCTTGAAAGGAGAGATAAAAATATTCGATGTATTTATTTTCACATCATTATTTTCATTTATTTTGTCTTAAGAGTTTTAATTTAATAGTCCTACAAAAAATATTGCAAACTACATAATCCATACAGAATAAAATATTTATAATTTGTTCCTATATTACATACCCAAGGAATCTCTTATTAATTAAATTTGAATATTTTTTTAAGATGTAAATAGTAGAGTTATGGCAATAGCCCTAGGAAATAGTAGAGTTATGGCAAATACTTTCAATAGCACACTTGGCTTCATAGCACATTTCACCATTAATAAGTAAGCATACTTCTCTGAATACACAAATTCAGGGAGACATGCTAGACAACATGTACTTCTCAAATAAGTCAGGAATGCTTATTTGCCCAGAGAGACACCTGGAATTAATTGCTGCTCTCTTGGAAGATTAATGGGACACAGGTCAGAGGTTTGGAATGTATGGCACAGTCACCAAGGCAGAGGACTTTCATGTTGGCAAAAGGACTGCCTCCCACACAGATCTTTAAATTGACTAAATATTAGTAGCAATCTGTCACTCTGTTGATGAAAGCTGTTATGCAGTGTTGGGTATTTGGCATTTCTTCCTCCTGTGGACCTAAAATAAATTAAAGGTTTAACATTATGAGAAAGAAAGCTTAGCTTCAGCTAAACTCCCCAGATCAAAGTTTTCCTTTATAAAACAGTAAGTCTAACCAATTTTCCTTCTTCCTTGGTTCACCTTCTGCTTGTTCATTTTCCCTTCTGTCCTCACCTTGATAATTATTTCCTTTCTCTATCATTCCTTTGTCAATAAACAGATATATATTAGTAAATAAATATGATTTAAGTTAACAACAATTTAAAGAAACTTAACATGACAATCTCTGCTAGTTACTACTAACAGACTTCAAATCCTCAATATAATCTATTCTTTTTGAGATAAATAAATCTTTAAAATGTTAAAGGGAAAGCAATAGATAAATGTGGAAGAAACTGCAAGAATATTGAATATTGAATAGCAAGCTATATACAATGCTTATAAAACTTTGCTTTTTTTTTTTTTTTTTTTTTTTTTGCTCTGCTTTGGAATTGATTTATTTTAGTATGGGAATACAGGGAAAAACTGGAAGAAGCTGAGGAGGACAACCCCTAGGAAAACTAGAAGTCTCAACTAACCTGGACCCCCAAGATCTCCCAGACACTGAACGACCAACTAGACACCAAACATCAGCTGATATGAGGCCCCTGACACATATGCTGCAGAGGACTGCCTGATCTGGCCCCCGTGAGAGAAAATGCACCTAACCATCAAAAGACTTGAGGTCTCGGAGTCGGAGGTCTGGTGGGGTGTGGGTTGGGGGTGGGGACATCATCTTGGAAACAAGGAAGGAGTTGTGGGATGAAAAGCAGTCAGAAGGCAGACCAGGAGGGAGATAATGACTAGAATGTTAAAAAAAATCAAAGTGTAATAAAATATAATAGAGGGAAGTAATGATAAACTGTGCTTCCACACTAAAATGTAATCCAGGCTTTTGTACTCCTGAGGAAAGAAGAAAGCTCAGACCCCTTTCCAGTATGCAATCTGTTGCCTAGAGTGACATGGAATCTAAAAGGAGCACAAATGACTGTACCACACCCCTCATGTGACATCACAGTTTTAAAATTAGCAAGGAATTATCATTTGAGTCCAGAGATAAAAGATCAGCAACATAGGACAGTATTTACATCATTTTAAACTTCTCTCCCATCACTCACTTAAGGAAAATGCATCTCAAATTACAAATTTTGGGGACCTCCTCCCGAATATAGTGATTACTACATAACCAGGTTTAATGAAAGGCATCTTTAATTATGAGTCAATTTTGCATTCTCACCTTCTTTTTGTCATTTGAATGTTTTTCTTGCAAGGAGTGAAATGATTTAGTGTAAAAAAAATAATAATCAAAGCCAATCCTATAATCTGTTCTTCTCTATGAGCCACAATAGTTTCTTCACAATCATTCCCTGCATAAACTCCAAAATAAAAGTTAGCATGCTACCCATGGATGTGATAAAATTTAAGGTCAGCACGGACCATAGAAAACACTGTTTTATTAAAAAAAAAAAAAAAAACACTTCTGTAATTATGATGGCTAGCTATGTGTCTTGGAAAGCATAATTATAAATACATAAAACTGTTTATAAGTTGTTATTTATGAATCTACCCAAAATGTCTTTATTTGTTCAATCAGCACACTCTGAGTTTCTGCTAAGCATTCACCCAGGCCTTTACCAATGTGGCTGACCCATAATTTTGCACCTTAGTGTCTTTGATGTTGTCAATACCATAGTATTTTATGTTTTAACAATATATTCAAGAGGACAAATTGGCAACCCCATAGCATTAAATCAAAAAGCATAGGTGAGGCCTACACTATAAGACAAACCTGCCAATGAGAGCCAGATGGTGCTACCCATGCAAATGAGGCAGAACCAAGCCATAAGGGGCAAGTCTGTCAGCACAGGATCACAGGATCATCATTTGGTCTGTTCTTCTTGTAGTGGGTAACTATTACTGTGAAATCAAGCAATTTTCATCTATAAAATCTACTTCACAAGGTGATAAGCAAATGATTGAAAAGGATGGGTATATGAAGAGATATCCATGAGTACATGAGGAAAGTCCAAAAGGGAGCACCAATGCACTCAGGTAAAAATTTGTGTGTAAATCAGCAATCACACTGTATAAAGTGTGCAAGGCAGTGTGTAGAAGAAGGGTGGTATCCTAGTTCCCTGGAGATTTTCCTTAAACAGATGATTGAGCAGAATTTACTGAGATAGACAAACACTAGGATAATATTAGGTTCTGAACAGCCACATGAAGTTTTGCATTGGATATGTTATTTTTTGAAATACTTGTTAAATAGAGTTGCAATTTAATGTAGGTAGTATAATACATGGAGTCTGGGATACAAAGACTTTAACTAGAGCTGTACTTATAACTCTTCTAAGGAGATTAGTGCCAACACTAGACAGATAATTTTTTTTCATCAATTTTCATTATTCCTGCTTCTATCACAGGATAAATGTCAAAATGAGTTATAACTATGCCATGTAAGTGGACAAATCCTAACACACATGTTATCAGTGATTATATCCTCACCACTATAATGTCAGTGAGATTAGCCAGAAGAACTACAGTTACAGCCTCTGTATCCCAGACTTCATGAAAATAACTCCTCACTGTGTGCAATTGATATATGGTAACAAAAAAATTGATAGTACAAAAAAGATGGCAGGTCTGGTACTTTCTCCTTAAATCTTGTATAGAACTGAGAGAAACCTTCAGTGCTATACTCCATTATGGCCTGTGACCTTCATTCTAATTACCATGCTTCAGTCATTTTAATATTCATTACCTTCAAATGTTATTAAGAAACAAATTTTGAGTTAAATATATATGATGTAAATAAATTGTTTATGAGTATTAGAAGCACATATAAAATTATTAAAATTAATATTTAATGGACTTATTAAATAGAATTAATAATTTATTTTTGCATATATTTTAAAAATATTAGATATAGTCGCTGAATGTTTGTGACATATGTTTCATGAAGATACAGAATTAATCATATGATCTGTGTGTAACTATAAAATGGAAGAAATATAGATTAAAACTCAGTATTCATTTAATATTGTTTAGTATTTAATTAGTTTCTCTGTTTATTATAAAAATAATTATTTTGATATAATTTTTACTGTATTAGAAAATGTAGCTTTCTTTGTAATTCATGTTTTTTAAAACACGGATGCTGCTCTTTGTTAGTAATGCATTTCCAATAAGCTAGGAGGAATCATGCAATAAAAAATATACTTAATAGAGATGCCAACACAAGTAAATTAAGAAGCATTCTTCACTCTCAAAAAGCTGTTAACCTATTTTATAATATTTTATGAATGAAAATCAGTCACACATTTTCTCTTTAAATATATGGACAGTGATTCTAGTAAGGTATAGTTGAGGATGGAAAACAACATTCTTACAACTAAGCATGCTGCCAGGATGCTCAGGGAAGTGTTGGGGTGTGGGGGAGGGGAAATGGTGTGGGCAGTTGTAAAAAAAAATACATGGAAAATCAAGGTGCACAAATGATTCAGGCAGGTCAAAGCCCACCATCTGCCATGTCAACGTACATGTGGCTTATGATTATTATTTTGGTTTAAATAACAACTCTGAAAGCCATTTTTGATATTAGAGAAAAATAAGAATTATTGTACTTCAAGTTTATATAGTATTTTCAAGTCTATAAAAAACTTATTCTATCCCATTTCTGAAAATTACAAACATATTTCATTTTGATTAGCCTTTCTCTTTCTTCTGAGATTTTGGGATATAATGTGCTTGTGAGCAGATACTAGATAGGCATAGGGTCCTGGTACCCTCTGTTCTGTTTTCATCTATTTTAAAGAGGACTGTAGTAGAAGAGAAAGCAAAAAGTTAAATCACAGATCTGGTATGGTCACTGAAGGCTACAGCACAGTGGATTGTTTCACAAGGAGAAAGAAGGACTTGTATTTGGAAGTTTTAAAAAGCAAATATAAAATCAGATTTCAGTGCAAATTGGAAATTACTTCCAGAACAGCAATGAAGCGTGAGCATCCCCAGTCATAGGACCATGGACAGTTTTCAAGCAAAACAGAATACAATTCAAATCACTCACAGACACATTGGAAAAGGAGTCAAGACTATGAGAAATTAGGTTTTCTTTTTAGATTTTCAACTGATTATAACTGCCCACCAACAAATACGGAGCCAGAAGAAGAAAGTACATGGCAGTGAAGTCAGACTTCAACAAGAGTCTCTTGAGAGAACTATTATCTATGATAGGAGTGTATTGTATAAATAATATATTGAGGAAAGTTCTTAGGGATTTATGTATTAGAAAGAAGACAGAAAATTGAACAATTCTTTTTGTTATTTTTTTTTTCAGAAATTTACATTCATCTTTATGGAGATGACTTTGGGAAGGAAAAAGATTATTTTGTTACCTTATTGAGTCCTAAATAATATTGGAGAGAATGTGTAATTTTATATTGCTATTAGTATTGGTTAATTAATCTAAGCTGACATTCTATATGATTCCTGTGGTGGTTGAATATGCATGGCCCATATAGACTCATGTGTTTGAACATTTGGCCTGTAGAATGTAACATTATTAAGAACTTTGCCTTTGAGTAGGTGTGGCCTTGTTGGAGGAAGTATGTCACTGTGGGGGCAGGATTTAGGGTTTCCTATGGTCATGCTACACTGTGATACATGGTTCTTGTTACCTTCAGATTAAGATGGAGAACTTTCAGCTACTTCTCCAGTACCGTATCTGCCTAGAAACCACTATGCATCTTGTCATGATGATTCTGGACTAAACCATTGTAACTGTAAGCTAGCACCAATTAAATATTTTCTTTTATGAAAGTTGTTGTAGTCATTGTCTCTTACTGCAATGAAAACTCCAATTAAGATAGTTCCTCTGGGGAAAATAAGTGATATCACTTCCCACCTACATAGGCTCACATCCATGCCCCTTGTTGTACGCCGCTGACCCAACTTGGCTGGCCAAAACGGCACGGCAGCCCATCCGACTTGGCTGGCCAAGATGGCTCTGGCCTCAGCCTCTGGTATCAGCTACCAGTACACTGTGCATGCACAACTCAGTTTGGCGCCAAACCCCTCCCGAATGGTGTATGCTAATGAGGTACCACAATTGAGCAGGGTATGCTAATTGGGTACCACGATCCTGACCAATCACCCCCTCCTGGGTGGGGTATGCTAATATGGTATGCTATGAGGCACTGCAATCTGACCAATCGAGCACCTCCACGCACTCCCCCCTGCCCCCTCCCAGGGCTGAGGGTATATAAGCAGCTGGCCTTGGGTATTCGAGGTCTCTCCCTGAAAACTAAAAGAGCGCTTCTACAATAAAGGTTGTTGAGAAGGATCCGGTTGTTCACGTCCTCCTTGCTGGTCAAGTGGGCACGACAAGTGGTGCCAAAACCTGGGAACAGAAGAAAGAAAACAGAAGAAAGAAAACAGAAGAAAGAAAACAGAAGAAAGAAAACAGAAGAAAGAAAAAAGAAGAAACCCGGGACAGAAGAAAGAAGAAAGAAGAAACCTGAGAACGGGGGACCCAAGGAGAAATTCTCTTGGATCCAGAATTCTTCACCCTAGAAGCAGCAGTACTGGTAAGTTCCCAGGTCAAATGGTCCTCGATTCGAAAGTCTGTGGATTCAAAAGACCTCGGTAAAGAGGCAATTCAAAGGACCTCGGTAAAGAGGTAGTTCAGAAGACCTCGGTAAAGAAACAGTTCAGAAGACCTCGGGAAAGAGGCAGTTCAGAAGTCTTCCATAAAGAGGCAATTCAGAAGTCCGCGGTATAGTGGCAATTTGCCCATCAGCAGCAAAGCGACGAGGGAAGTTTCCGAGGGAACGGGACAACATAAGCCCTATATTTGATTAAGACAGACGAGGCTAGACAATTCCGCCTGTCCACCCGTGTGTAAACCTCATGTAGCTAAGTGAGTAACATGTGGAATACTCATTCCAACCAATTTTTGAGCACACTGCACGAGCTCCTTGAGCAACGACACCTTGATATAAAAAGAAAAGTCCTAGAGGGCTTTTTATGTGAAAGAGAGCGAGTAGCCCCGTGGTTCATGCTCACGGGGTCTCTAACCATTGGCTCATGGGAAAAATTGGGTAGAGATCTTGATAAGGAGGCTGAGGAAGGGTCGGTGAAACCTGGGGTGAAGCCTCTTTGGCGCATGATACGAGCCTGCTTGGATGACAAAAGATGTGTTGAGGGTGTGAAAGCAGGACAGAGATTGCTTCAAGAGCATCAGAAGAGCATGCCAGAAGAGGAAAGGGCTTTTAAGGAGAGAAAAGAGGATAAGGGGCACAAAGATAAAGAAAAGGAAAAGCTAGCAGAGCCAAAGAGAGGCCTAAACAGCCTGAAAAGGATAAAAAGGAGAAAAGGGAAGAGGGATCCACAGGGATTTACCCCTCTTTGAAAGAATTGGAGACTTCCGATGAGTCTGGGTTAGCCTCTGAGGAAGAAGCCGAGCTCGAAAAGGAGGCCGCTAAGTATCATAAGACCAAGGATAAACAGGAAGAGGATAAGTTAGACAAGATGGAGGAGGAGCTGAAAGAGTTGCTAGCCAAAATGAAAGTGATAACTCTTTCAAAAAAGAAACTGGAAGAGGAGGGGAGAAAAGGCAGAAGTGGGCTTAAGCCACCGCCCTGGGCTGTACCCAAGGCACTGCCTTTGGCTCCTCCTGCAGAAACTCCGCCTTATGTGGAAGTTCCGCAGCGCCCACCAGTGAATCAGGGATTTTCCTTTTGCCCTCAAACGTGGAAGGAGGCCACGAGGGCCTTTCCTGTTTTTGAGGATGACAATCAGCAGAGTTTATGAGCCTTTAGAGTTTAAGCAACTAAAGGCCTTGGCTGAGTCCATCCAAGCATTTGGGATTAATGTATCTTTTACTCAGGCATTGTTAGAAAGATTAACCTTGCGTGCTATGACCCCATCAGATTGGATGAGTACAGTTAAAGCCTGTTTAACTATGGGTCAATACTTGAACTGGAAGGCCCTGTATACCGAGTATGCTCAAAGCCAGGCTCGGGCCAACCAAATCAATGGCCAGGCTGCATGGTCTTTTGATATGTTAATGGGTCAGGGTCAATGGGTGGCAAATCAAGCAGTTTATCCTGTACAAGTTTATGGCCAAATTAATGCCATGGCCATAAAGGCATGGAAGTTCCTGCCCAACAAAGGAGAGGTATCAGGAAACCTAACAAAGGTCATTCAGGGGCCCATGGAGCCATTTTCTGACTTCGTCACAAGAATGATATAAACAACAGGGAGGATTTTTGGCGCCCCAGATACAACCATGCCATTGGTAGAACAGCTTATCTATGAGCAGTGAACTAAGGAATGTAGGAATGCTATCACTCCATGGAAGGCTAAAGGATTGCAGGCATGGATGAAGGCATGCAGGGAGATAAGAGGCCCGCTGTCCAATGCAGGATTAGCAGCTGTAGTTCTACAAGCTGCAAAAAGAATAGAGAGAACCAGAGCCTGCTTTACTTGTGGGAAACCTGGGCATTTCAAAAGACAGTGCTCCAAGAGGAATAACAGTATGGAACAACACGGACAGGGCCCTGGGCCTTGTCCCAGATGTAAAAAGGGGAATCACTGGGCAAAAGAATGTCGCTCCTTCAGAGATATTAACGGACGTCCCCTACATAAAAACTATGGTGGTGTTCGTCCAAAAAAAAAACGGGCAGAAGGGCCCACGACCTCAGGGCCTGCAAATGTATGGGGCCATTCAGAGTCCATTTCTGCGAGCCTCTCGAAACCATGGAGGGCCACTCCAGGTTCCGCAGGATTGGACCTCAGTGCCACCACCAGAATTGTGCTGACACCGCAAATGGCAGTGCAGCCTATAGAGTCTAATTTTTCAGGACCATTGCCCAAAGACACTGTAGACCTACTTTTGGGATGATCGTCCTCAGCTCTGAGGGGATTGCAGATCATTCCAGGAGTCATAGATGCAGACTATACTGGAAAGGTCAAAATATTGGCCTCCTCCTCGAGAGGAATTACGGCTATTTCCCCAGGAGATAGGATAGCCCAATTGTTACTACTGCCCAGTTTGCATGGCTATTTTCCATCCCATAACAAGACAAGAGGTAATAGCGGGCTCAGGTCCACTGGGTCTTGCTTTGCCTATCTTTCCTTGGAGTTATAAGATCGTCCTATGACGATGCTATGGGTAGAAGGTCGATCCTTTTTGGGATTGTTGGACACTGGGGCAGACCGTAGCATTATATCTGCCCATGACTGGCCTGCCAAATGGCCGACCCAGAGGTCTACCCCAAACCTCTGGGGATTAGGCTATGAATCCTCCCCCATGATGAGCTCTAAGGAGCTGGACATATACACGGATGGCTCCAAAACAGGAGTTGGCAGTTATGTTGTTGGTTCTGAACCCCCAGTACAAATCCAGTTTACCCCTGGAACACCACAGCTCGTGGAGTGCCAGATTGTTTTGGTGGTCTTTCAAACCTTTCCTGGCCCTTTTAATTTGGTATCAGACTCCAGTTATGTAGTCAATGCTGTAGCTTCTTTGGAACTTGCAGGACCTATTAAGTCTAATAGTCCTGTCTGCCACCTTCTTCAACAGATCCAGAAGCTTATTTGGCTAAGGGAAAATAAGTTTTTCATCCAACACATAAGAGCCCATACTATGCTGCCAGGTCCTATGACAGAGCGCAATGCTCTGGTGGATGCAGCCACCCACATGGAATTTGTCTTCCACAGGGATGCAATTACCAAAGCCTCTGCTTTTCATAAGCAGTTTCATGTACCATCCACCACACTCCTCCATATGTTTTGCTTGCCGCAAGCAGCAGCCAGAGATATTGTAATTAATTGTCCAGACTGTGCACAAGTTCTTCATCTGCCTCATACCGGCATTAACCCTAGAGGCCTTTTGCCTCTCAAACTCTGGCAAATGGATGTTACCCACATATCCAACTTTGGGACTCTTAAGTATGTCCACCTTTTTATAGACACATGTTCAGGCATCATCTATGCCTCTCCTCTAAGCGGGGAAAATGTCCACAATGTGATAAGCCATTGCCTTGCGGCTTGGGTGGCATGGGGAAAACCAATGTCATTAAAACAGACAATGGAACGGCCTATGCATCTAGGTCCTTTGCCACATTCTGTCAACACATGAATGTCAAACATATCACTGGTTTACCCTACAACCCTCAAGGTCAGGGTATTGTGGAACGTGCCCATTGCACACTAAAGGAACTGCTAATAAAACAAAAAGGGGGAGTAGCTCATGGGCACTCTCCAAAAGATCAACTTTCTTTAGCCCTCTTCACTCTAAATTTTTTGACACTTGATGCAGATGGACACTCAGCGGCCGACCGGCATTCATTGTCCACCCTGACCATTAAACAAGAAGTAAAATGGAAAGATGTTTTAACAGGCTCATGGCATGGCCCGGATCCGGTTATCTCCAGATCCAGGGGAGCTGTTTGTGTTTTTCCACAGGACCAGGAAGATCCGATTTGGGTCCCTGAAAGCCTCACCAGACGCATTGAACCATCCCAGGACCGGGACAATGTGGAAGACACACGTGAGGATCCAGATGCTGAGTCTACTGCTGATGGTAACTCAGGGGTTAGCCATTCAACTATGGGCAATAGCCAGAACCTGGCCGGTTCCCATGCCCATCCATAGCAATTCCCTGGTTCTGCCCACCTTTTTCTCCACCTCTTGTGAGCAAGCTATGCCTTGCACTATTCCCACTCAGGAGGCCCCCGCAAGGTATACAGCCACTAATTACACCTTGGCAGGCACCTTATGTTTCACCCTTAATAGGAGTGTTGCTCCATGCATTTTCCTAGCACCCCGGTATTTAGTGAATTGGCTAGATCCCATAGATATAGGGGGAACAAGCACCGGAGTATTACACTCAGCTCTATCAAAGCTGAGCTCCGGTTCTAGCCAGGGTTCGGGAGAGATGGGCACTAATTCTAGTTCCTCCCTTAATATCACCACCTTGCTTATGTCTCAATATCTAATTATACCCTCTGATGGCAATTCCACCCAAGGCAATTCCATTAAGCATAAAGTCCTGCCTATTTGTCCACCATACCAAGAGTTTCCCCCTGATTTTTCCCTTTGCCTGAGTCCTGATCATCGGGACACCCAGTTATCTTCTGGGTTTGAATTTAGCCCCCCTTTGTTTAAAGCCAAGTATACCAATAACTCCAGGATAGCAACCAGACCGGGTAACACCTGGCCCTGGTATCAATGGCTGCTCTCTAATAACAAGTCAGCCTTTACTTCTTTCATCCCATTCTCTAGGTTGAGAGAGGGCAATTTCTCATTAGTTAACATTAGTGCCACTAGGCACCCCAATGTGAGCTTGACAGATATCAAGATTAATGGGTGATTATAGAATCTTTCTTACACAGGGGCTCCAGCTTGTGTGAAGCCCCCCTTTTTCTTTATTCTGATTAACACCTCAGAGGAGGTGCTAAGTTGCAATGCCTCTGGGGTTGCCTGCCTGATGTCTGAGTGCTGGGATGGGACAAGTACCACAGTGCTGGTGGTGCGGTTACCAACCTTTGTACCCATCCCTGTTGAAGCTGATCCTGAACAATTTCCTATACTTTCCCTGTTGCGCCATAAGTGTGACTTCGGTATCACAGCAGCGATAGTAGCTGCTATTGTAATGTCTGCAGCCACAGCCACAGCCACTACTGCTGCAGTTGCTATGGCCTCTCAGGTACAGACGGCAGAGACAGTCAATTCCATAGTAGAGCAGACAGCTGCTGCACTGACTACCCAGAGAGAAATTAATGCCCATCTTACCTCTGAAATACTGCTGGCCAACCAGTGCATTGATATAGTCCAAAACCAAGTAGAGAAACTATTTAGAGTCATTCAGGCCTCCTGTGTATACTCCATAAGAGGCCTCTGTGTCATCCCCCCTACAAGCTAACTTTTCTCAGTCTGTCGATCAATCCAGGTTGCTGTCGGAATACCTGCGAGGCAACTGGTCATTGCAAGCAGAAGAAGTGGTGACCAGATTGTTTGTTCAGGTTGCCCAGCTGAACGGGACCAAACTGCAACCTCTCTCCCTTAGTGACCTCACCTCCTGGATAGCCAAAGCCTTTTCCTTTTTTAAAGAGTGGGTGGGAGTCTTTGTTTGGGGAGCCGTGGTGTTGGCCGGTTGGGTCTTTTGCATGTGGCTTCTATGCAAACTAAAGAGAGACCATGCCAGGCACAAAACCGTAGTCTACCAAGCCTTGGCCGCCATCAAGAATGGTGAACCTCCCCATGTTTGGCTTGCAACCCTAAAGGAATTATGAGTGGGTTTCAAAGAATACGAGCCCTTGAGGAGTGCTCTACTGGCAGTTTGAGGGGTTTTGTGAGTGGGTACTCGACAGGGAATGTTCCATGAGTATGGATAGATTTCCTGAAAGTATCCCTGATTGCACAAAGGTTTGATGCCAAAAACCTCCTCTCCTGGTGGTGCCCCAGGGCGGAGGCTCCCTTTCCTCGTCAAAAGGCATTGAGATGGGTATGGGAAGTATTATTCATTGCACAACAACAAGAGAAGAAACCCATTACAATATCTCATTTTGCACAGGGGATCAGGCCTCTGCTTTCCCTCACTGTACAACTGCACTCATAGGGCAACTATCATGTACTCGCTCTATGACTCAGGGTTTCCAATAAAACAAAAAAGGGAGAGATGTAGGCCACTGACCCCGACTCTGCTGGCCAAAACGGCACTGCAGCCCATCCGACTCGGCCAGCCAAGATGGTGCCAGCCTCGGCCTCTGGTATCAGCTACCAGTGCACTGCGCATGCGCAACTCAGTTTGGCGCCAAACCCCTCCCGAACTGGGTATGCAAATGAGGTACCACAATCGAGCAGGGTATGCTAATAGAGTACCACAATCCTGACCAATGACCCCCTCCCAGGTGGGGTATGCTAATATGGTATGCTATGAGGCACTGCAATCTGACCAATCGCGCACCTCCACGTGCTTCCCCCCTTTCCCCCCCTCCCCCGCCCAGGGCTGAGGGTATATAAGCAGCTCACCCTGGGCATTCGAGGTCTCTCCCTGAAAACTAAAAGAACACTTCTACAATAAAGGCTGTTGAGAAGGATCCGGTTGTTCACATCTTCCTTGCTGGTCAAGTGGGCGCGACAACTTGTTAGATTATTTCTGAGTTAACACAAATAGAAAATGTCTTTTGCAAAGAATTCTAATATAGAGTTAGCTGGCAAATTTACTACCAATTAAATAAATGGAAAACTTCAGTAACACTACTAAGAACATTTACAATAAATAAGTGTTTCTAATTTTTAGGAAAACAAAAAATTTTACAAATAGATTTTGAAATGATTACTTGCAAATATGTAGGTAAATATACATACATATGTTTATGTACACACAACTACACATGTGTGAAAATTTAACATATTTGTATAAATACTTTTAAAATCTTCTTTCATATAATGCAGTTGTGACTTATTTAACCTATATAACTCCATATTACTTTTGTAATTAGCTGGCTAATTTCAGCCAGGGCATTATCTACATATCTTTCAGAAAATTCATTTTAATTCTTTTTACTTAAAGTCCTTTACAAATGTTAAGAATTAAAAAAAAATAATGAACTTTTTTTGCTTTAGGGATACTCTGAGTAGTATTGTAAATACATAGAAGAAAATCTCGGGTAGCTTCTTCCTCTATTGCCTCCATAGCCTACAGAAACACTTTAGAAAATATAGACCACATCTAATCAAGAGCTATTAAGGACAGGAAAAATGGTGACCTATGCCAATTGATAAGATTCTCTGAACATGGAGAGATCTCAGAGGTTGAGATGCATACAAAATTATATTAAACACAGACACAAAGAATGAGAATAATAAAAATAAATAGGAAATTAAAAATAAATGATAGATGATCTCAGCCTCTCGATCTTGAGTTTGACACTGCTGAGGAGCAGGTGGAAGGGGCTAAGCTTTCAAGTATCTTTAAAAAAATAGATTTTAAGGGACTTTGTGCTTATGAGATAAATTTAGACCCCATCATCTATTTTTACTCCTCACCTACAAAATGTAGTTGTTCATAGTATTATATTATTGATAACATCATAATGTTTAACAACATATATTATGCTAAACAATTTTTGAATTTTTAATTTTAATTTTGATGATAAGGACACTCTTCCTGAAAATATTACAGAATATGTGTTTTCTCAGTTGTATACGGGCATCCCTCTTGAAACTCAGTGGTGGAAATGGAAGGATGTTAACAGTCCGTTCATGAATATAATTTTCTAACCAGTAATGTTCATATTTAAATATATTATTCATAATTATGGCCATAAAATATATCAAACTTTACATTTTTGCCTAACTGGATGATGTTTATTTGTTTATTGTGTGTGCACTAGTGTGTGGATGTAGGAAGCATACACCAGCTGATATGAGCCCCCCAACACATATAGAGCAGAGGACTGCTTAGTCTGGGCTCAGTGAGAGAATATGCATGTAACCCTCGAGAGACATGTGATCCCAGAGTGTAGGGAGGTCTGGTGAGGTGAGAGGATTTCAGGAACATCCTCTTGGAGACAGGGGAGGAGTCAGAGGATGGACTTGGAATAAAGACTGTACTATAAAAAAATTAAGGAATGATACTTAAAAAAAAATAAGTGTGTAAGTATATTTATCTTGAAAAATTCAAACTCTACTTTGCAAACTTTCTAAACATTCCCGACAGTACTCATTCTTTTCCATATAGTTTGACAACACTTCTAATCCAGATGTCTCAGGATGCTCTATTTCAGTTTAATGACTTCCATTTCGGTATACTTGGTGATTTTTATCTTCTAATAAAGTATTATGTTCCTTGCTTCTTATTGCAACCCTCCTTATCATGGAAATAGTTTTTCAGAATTTGTTTTCCCTGTAAAGTCATTTTTCTATTAGCTTGTTTAAATGTGCAACTTTCTGTATGGAGATGTATATAAATATATTTGCAACAATTTAAAACTTTAAACATGGATTTTCCAGAAAGTACTTTATAGATGTAAAATGTTCATCATCACTGCATAGTAATCTTACTTTACAGAAAATACAATTAAAACATGATTATCTCAGAAAATATTCATATTGTGGTGAACATAATGTTTCCCATTACAATCATGTTCTTTAAGTGAGTTCTTAGTTTTTATCATCTTCTATTTGATATCTTATCTCCTTATCTCTCTTGTGACCAGTTTTGTATATCACTTATTTTTTGAAAATATAAGCTTGCTGTTGAGGTAAAAGTAAAGTAAAAACAAAAATGTCAAAAGAAAAATGCCTCCATGCTAAACTGCACATTGTAGAATAGAAGCCAGTTTGTGCTGATAATCTTCACAATCATTGTGCTTTAAAAATGTCACACATTATATTCCTTTATCACCTTATTTGTAAACACTTAGCTATACATTTCTTTTTTATCAAATCGCTTTATGCTATGGTTCTACTTCTCTTTTGGAACTTTCAGAAGTGATTTAAAAAAAAAAACACAGAAGTTTAATCATATTGTCTCCGATGACTTAACAAGACAAAGCTCTCAGTTTACCTGGATGCACTTGGCCTTGAAATCTCCCAGGACCTTTAGTGGAGCAGAAATGGAAGCAGGCCCATCTGTTAACTTAAACAAAATCTTTTCTAGAGGCTGTCAGGTAGCAGTTTGCCCTAGTCAATGACTGAGCCATCAATAAAAGTTTACACATGGATAAATAAATATGACCTGAATTAGCAGCCTAGGCTATGCATGTACAGCATTATGCACATGGGATTAGGACACAGATGCTGACATGTTCCCTATTCAAACTACTTCAAATCACAGTGAATCAGTCTCAGGAAAGAAACAATTATACCACGAAGTTTCCAGAAAAAATTCTAACCTTCAATGAAAGCCGGGGAATAACCAAAGCCAGATCTTTGTTAAGACATCTGGGATAAAATATCAAGGGCTTATGGGTAAAAAGTGATCTGCCAACAGTGATGCGTACTCTACAGAAAAAGAAAATAAAGAACAGGACTCATTTTTGCTAGATCTTAGAAGTTTGTAAACATACGTTGTTCCTTACATAGATTTTTTTAGTATCAGGACAAAAGTCATCATACAAAAATCCATCTTATTCCAAAATAACTTGGCAATATGGTGTTGCATTCTTCTTCCTTTTTTTTTTCTTATTAGGAAAGCACATGCAATGATTTATCTTTTTTTTATTTTTTAAAAACTGGATATTTTATTTGTTTATATTTCAAATGTTATCCCCTTTTTGGGTTTCCCCTGTTCAAACTCCCTATCTCATGCCCTCTTATACTGCTTCTATGAGGGTGTGCCCCTACCCACCCACTCTTGCCTTACCACCTCTACATTACCATTACCACCTTACCATTCCTCTACAGTGAGGCAGGACTCTTAACTGTGAAAATCATTATAAAATTAAAGATTTTCTTATTTACTATTTTATTTCTATAACACGTTAAAATGTGTTCATAAAAATCATTGATACCCAATAACAGGAACAATGAACAAAACTACTGGACTATGGCATATTTCCTACTAAAAGGAAATAAAGAAGAATTTTGTTATTTTTTAAGCCATTCGGAGAAATGGAAGTTTTCTCATCAAAATTGTTGTAATGAATGAAGTAGAAGACACTTTTTACTGTGAAATGATTCTCAGAGGGTCAGGATCTTGTAACCAGAGTAAAGAGGGTAATCTGGTAACCTACAAACTTTACAATATAAATCTAATAATAAAACTCCCTGGTGGTTTCATTTCATTTAATGTTCTGAATATTTTTGTTAACTTAAAGAAAAAAATTATATCCCTAGAATGAAAAAAAAAAAAGAAAATTAAGGAAAGTTTAGACATAATTATATCTAAATTATCCAGGTTACTAAAATTTACATTCAAAAGTTTTACCTAAGAAATATTGAACATTAGAACCCATAAATTGGGCCATCAAGATGAACCTGCAGGTCAGAGTGCTTGCTGCTGAGACTAAGAACCTTATATTAATCACTGATTCTCTCAAATGGAAAGAAGAGAACTGGCTTTCACGTCTGAAAATAGTCTTCTGGAGACATCCGCGTGTGCACCAGGGTATATAAATGTGAAAATGCACATGCATGAGCACACACACATATGGAATGTAATTTTTTAAAATGTTGCCACAGTTTCACAAAATGTAATTTTCTTATCTGAGATCATAGAGATACAAAGGGAAAGAAAGACAAGTGGAGGAATGGCAATACAGGGCTTATGGAACCGAATGAGGACAAAAAGATGACTGAGAAAGGATGACAAATAGCCACATCTCACTGTTCCGATAAAAATACAGATGTCACTGAGCAAGGATGATGCATTTGGCACCACATGTGCATCGACAGAGCTATTTACATTCCACCTTGCTACACTTACATCATTACAATCTGGAAAAAAATATGCAGCCCATCCCTGCAAAGTCAGCTTGGCCATTGGAGAGAAACTTTCTGTTTTATTCTTTTGGACAGAAGCAATTGCTTACCAACACACTTACTGGATGGTCTATGTTAGATGCAGTTAAAGGTGATTCAACTCTTGGATGAAAATTACATATTTAAAGAGCTGACTTCCATTCCACCAACATCAATATTTGAGAGAAACATTCTGAAAATTATTTCGATGTAGTAAAACTTACTGACATACAACCAACACCTTCTCTCACCAAATTATTATATGCTTTGATATGAAGTTTTGAAGAGAAAAAAAAATATAATTAGTAGACTTTGTTTTACAGACAAAATCTAGTAAAGGAAAGTACTATCACTGGAAACTACTAAATATATGTTTAAAAATTATCTCAGAATGTGGACCATAAAAGGGCAGTAGTCACAAGATGTGGAAAATGATAAGGTAAGACCACATTTGTCTAGCTTCCTACTTTGAGAAAAATTTGGGAGTTATAGTCCTGAGTGAGTAAAATAAAACCTATCTTTTAAAAAGGATGGAAATAATAATACAGAGGTCTATGATATGAGAATTTGTTTTGATGACAGAGCTCCATGTAGGGAAAGATACGCACAGAAACTCTTAAGAATAGCAGAGTCCTTTCTTATATCTGGGCACTGTTCCTGAAGTGCATTGAACTAACAACTTCATATAAGAGAAAGAGGCCAAAGGCAAGGTAATGATAGTTTTCAAACGATAAATAGAACTTCTAAACTCACACACTAATTTCTAAGAAAGCTATTGGTCATTTCCCCCTTTCAAGGACCAGACTTGTAAGGCCAGAAGGTCTTTGTTTACAACTAGCTTACTCTGCCATTATAACACAAATGTGGTCAGGAAAAATAAACAAATGAATGACATTGTTTATATGCCAAAAACATTATATCTGTCCTATCTTGACAGCTTTGGTCTGGGGCTCCAAGATCAGCTAAGTGTCTTGCTGTGGTACTAATAAAACAACAGCCTGAACTAATTAGTGGTCTGATCTCATTTAGAAATGATAAAATGTACTTGTACTAAAGAAACCAATAGGCTATCTGGTTCCAGTCCCATTCCCTGGTTCTGTTCTTTGGCAGACCTGCTCTGGCCTCTCCTCACTCTTTGATCCTGTCCCCAGGTGACTAAGAAGACACTGGTGGAAAATCCTGCTTTCTTCATTCTCACGAGGACCAGTCCCCATGCACATAGCCCTTCTCTGTCCCTAAATCTCAGGACTCATTACCAGGAAAATATTTACCTGTATCACTCAGTGCCCACACTTACAAGGATACAAGAAAATTTATGTACAGGCAACACAGTCACCACAATCTTCTAAGAACTAGAAAGGAAACCAACAAACAAAACAAGACAAACAAAATCAAGAAATAAAACATTCATCCAACAAAAACAAGTCCAGATATCAGCAACAAGAAACCACTCCCAGATGACTAAATGTAAGCATAAAAACCCAATCAATAACAGAGATTATCTCTTGTCCAGTGCCACAGCAGGTCCAGAATATTCTAACATAGCTGAAACATGAATAATAGTCCATTGAACAGATTTCATAACTATAATAGAGGTCCTTAAAGAGGAAAAAACAATTTTTTAAAAGAAATCTGTGAAAGCACAAACAGAAGAATGTAATGAACAGAAACATTGGACACAAAAGAAGAAATAAAATCAATTAAGAAAATCCAAACTGAAGAGAACATGGAAATGAAAATTTCCAAAACCAGAATAGGAAGCACAGGGTAAAGCTTTACCAGCAGATACAACATATGGAAGACAGAATCTCAGGCACTTAAGACATAATAGAAGAAATGAATATTTTCTTCAAAAAATGTAAAACATAAAAATTCTCCTGTCAAAAAACATCCAGGCCCTGGCCCGGATACCTGTGGCTGGAGCAGTCTCCCAGCGGATCTGCTTCCCTCTGGAAACTGATTCCGGAGGGATCCTAGGGTGGACAAAGACAGCAGAGTAGCAGGTAGGAGAACCAGCACACCACCCTAGGCCTTAGAAGCACAACTGGTGGTAAGGAGATTCCAGAGTGTACCTGGCATCCAGACCCTGCCCCTGCAGAGAGCCACTCCCCTTCCACCACAGGCCCGGATAACTGTGGCTGGAGCAGATCCCCTCTAGAAACTGAGTTCTGAGGCACCCTAGGGAGGTCACAGGTCACAGACCACAGAGCTGCAGAGGTACCCAAGAGAGGTCAAGGACTACAGAGCTGCAGGCATCCTAGAGAGGACACAGCCCACAGAGCTGCAGAGCAGGGGACACCATATCCTGAAGCATCCTAGAGGAGCAACTACATTCAAAGCAGCAAACACCTGGCTGGTCTACTACCATGGAGACACCATATCCTGAAATATCCTAGAGAAGCCACTGTACCCAGAGCAGCTGGACCTCAGGATCATATAGTCATCCGGATCCTGAGGAGTTATGACGCAACCAAGATAACTGGAAAGGCAGACTCCAGTCAGAACCAGTGAGTGGGAGTAGAACTACAGCTAACCAAATGGTGAAAGGCAAGCATAAGAATGTAAACAACAGAAACCAAAGTTACTTGGCATCACCAGAACCCAGTTCCCCACCATAGCAAGGTCTGAACACCACATCACACCAGAAAAGCAGGACTTAAAATTAAAATCACTCCTCATGGTGATGATAGAGGACTTTAAAAAGGACATAAACAACACTCTCAAAGAATTTGAGGAGAACGCAGGTAAACAGGTAAAAGCCTTTAAAGAAATGCAAGAAAACACAACCAAACAGGTGAAGAAATTACACAAAACTATCCAGGATCTAAAAACTGAAGTAGAAACAATAAAGAAATCTCAAAGGGAGACTACCCTGGAGATAGAAAACCTAGGAAAAAGATCAGGAGTCATAGACTCAAGCATCACCAACAGAATACAAGAGATAGAAGAGAGAATCTCATGCGCAGAAGATACCATGGAAAACATAGACACAACAATCAAAGAAAATGTGAAATGTAAAAAGCTCCTAACACAAAACATCCAGAAAATCCAGGACATAATGAGAAGACCAAACCTAAGGATAATAGGTATAGATGAAGGTGAAGACTTCCAACTTAAAGGGCCAGTAAATATCTTCAACAAAATTATAGAGGAAAACTTCCCTAACCTAAAGAAAGAGATGTCATTAAATATACAAGAAGCCTACAGAACCCCAAATAGACTAGACCAAAAAAGAAACACCTCCCATCACATAATAATCAAAACATCAAATATACAAAACAAAGAGAAGATACTAAAAGCAGTAAGGGAAAAAGGCAAACTAACATATAAAGTAACATATAAAAGCAGACCTATAAGAATTACATCAGATTTCTTACCAGAGACTATAAAAGCCAGAAGATCCAGGACTGATATCATACAAGCCCTAAGAGAACACAAATGCCAGCCAGACTACTATATCCAGCAACACTCTCAATCAATATTGATGGAGAAACCAAAATATTCCATGAAAATCCAAATTTACACAATATCTTACAACAAATCCAGCACTTCAAAGGATAATTGGTGGAAAACTCCAACACAAGGAGGGAAACTACAACCTAGAAAAAGCAAGAAAGTAATCTTCCAACAACCCTAAAAGAAGGTAGCTATACAAACATAACTCCACTGCCAATAACAAAAAAAAACCAGGAAACAACATTCATTTTTCCTTAATATCCCTTAATATTCATGGACTCAATTCTCCAATAAAAAGACATAGACTATCAGATTGGATACATAAACAGGACCCAAGATTTTGCTGCATTCAGGATATGCACCTTTGTGAAAAAGACAGATACTACTTCAGAGTAAAAGGTTGGAAAACAATCTTCCAAGCAAATGGCCCCAAAAAACAAGCTGGGGTAGCCATTCTAATATCAAATAAAACTGTTTTTCAACCAACAGTAATCAAAAAAGATAAAGAAGGACACTTCATATTCATCAAAGGACAAATGTTTCAAGAGGAAATTGCAATTCTGAACATCTATGCTCCAAATGCAAGGGCACCCACATACATAAAAGAAACTTTACTAAAGCTTAAAGCATACATTGCACCTCACACAATAATAGTGGGAGATTTCAACACCCAACACTCAGCTATGGACAGATCATGGAAACAGAAACTAAACCAAGACACAATGAAACTAACAGAAGTTATGAACCAATTGGACTTAACTGACATCTATAGAACATTTCATCCTTAAACAAAAGAATATACCTTTTTCTCAGCACCTCATGGTACCTTCTCCAAAATAGACCATATAATTGGTCACAAAACAGGCCTCAACAGATACAAAAAGATTGAAATAATCCCTTGTACCCTATCAGACCACCATGGAATAAGACTCATCTTTGACATGGACAAAAACAACAGAAAGCCCACATACACTTGGAAACTGAAAAATGCTATACTCAAAGATAACTTGGTCAAGGAAGAAATAAAGAAAGAAATTAAAGACTTTTTAGATTTAAATGAAAATGAGGACACATCATATCAAAATTTCTGGGAGTACATGAAAGCGGTACTAAGAGGCAAAATCATAGCTCTAAGTGCCCACAAAAAGAAAATCGAAAAAGCATACATTAATAACTTGACAGCACACCTGAAAGCATTAGAACAAAAAGAAGCTAATATACCAAGAGGAGTAGATGGCAGGAAATAATCAAACTCAGGGCTGAAATCAACCAAGTCAAAACAAAAAGAACTATACAAAATATCAACAAAACCAGGTGCTGGTTCTTTGAGACAATCAACAAGATAGACAAACCCTTAGTCAGACTAACCAAAGAGCTCAGAGACAGTACTCAAATTAATAAAATCAGAACTGAAAAGGGAGACATAACAACAGAAACAGTGGAAATTAAAAAAAATCATCAGATCCTACTACAAAAGCCTATACTCAACAAAATTGGAAAATCTGAATGAAATGGACAATTTTCTAGATAGATACCAGGTACCAAAGTTAAATGCAGAACAGATAAACCATCTAAACAGTCGCATAACCCCTAAAGAAATAAGCAATCATTAAAAATCTCCCCGCCAAAAAAAGTTCAGGGCCAGATGGTTTTAGTGCAGAATTCTATCAGACCTTCCAGGAAGACCTAATACCAATTCTCTTCAAACTATTCCACAGAATAGAGACAGAAGGAACAATACCCAATTCGTTCTATGAAGCTACAATTACACTCATACCTAATCCTCACAAAGACCCAACAATGAAATTGAACTACAGACCAATCTCTCTTATGAATATTGATGCAAAGATACTCAATAAAATTCTCACAAACCGAATCCAAGAACACATCAAAGCAATCATCCATTATGATCAAATAGGCTTTATCCCAGGAATGCTGGGATGGTTCAATATTCAGAATTCCATCAATGTAATCCACTACATAAATAAACTCAAAGAAAAAAAACACATGATCATCTCACTAGATGCTGAGAAAGCATTTGACAAAATTCAACATCCTTTCATGTTAAAAGTCTTGGAAAGATTAGGAATTCAAGGTCTATACCTAAACATAGTAAAAGCAATATACAGCAAGCCAGTAGCCAACATCAAACTAAATGAAGAGAATTTTGAAGCAATCCCACTAATATCAGGACTAGACAAGGCTGCCCACTCTCATCCTACCTATTCAATATAGTACTGGAAGTCCTAGCTAGAGCAATTAGACAACAATAGGAAGTCAAAGGGATACAAATAGGAAAGGAAGAAATCAAAATTTCACTATTTGCAGATGATATGATAATACTATCATACTTAAGTAACCCTAAAACTTCCACCAGCGAACTCATAAACCTGATAAACAACTTCAGTAATGTGGCTGGATATAAAATCAACTCAAACAAATCAGTAGCCTTCTTATACTCAAAAGATAAACAGGCTGAGAAAGAAATTATGGAAATGACACCCTTCACAATAGTTACAAATAATATAAAATATCTTGGAGTGAATCTAACCAAGCAAGTGAAAGATCTGTATGACAAGAACTTCAAGTCTCTGAAAAAGAAATAGAAGAAGATCTCAGAAGATGGAAAGATCTCCCATGCTCCTGGATTGGCAGGATTTATTTAGTAAAAATGGCCATCTTGCCAAAAGCAATCTATAGATTCAATGCAATCCCCATCAATTTGCAAATTTATTTGGAACAATAAAAAACCCAAGATAGCAAGAACTATTCTCAACAACAAAAGAACTTCCGGGGGAATCACTGTCCCTGACCTCAACCTATACTACAGGGCAATAGTAATAAAAACTGCATGGTATTGGTACAGAGACAGGCAGGAAGATCAATGGAATAGAATCGAAGATCCAGAAATGAGCCCATATACCTATGGTCACTTGATCTTTGACAAAGGAGCTAAAACCATCAAGTGGAAAAAGGACAGCATTTTCAGCAAATGGTGCTGGTTCAACTGGAGGCCAACATATAGAAGGATGCAAATCAATCCATTCATATCTCCTTGTACAAAGCGCAACTCCAAGTAGATATAAGACCTTCACTTAAAACCAGATACACTGAAACTAATAGAAGAGAAGGTGGGGAAGACCTTTGAATACCTAGGCACAGGGGGAAAGTTCCTGAACACTAAAATGGGGTACAGAGTTAAACAAAGAATTCTCAACAGAGAAAACTCAAATGGCTGAGAAGCACCTTAAGAAATGCTCAACATCCTTAGTCATCAGGGAAATGAAAATCAAAACAACCCTGAGATACCACCTCACACCAATCAGAATGGCTAAGATCGAAAACTCAGGTGATAGTAGATGCTGGCGAGGATGCGGAGAAAGAGAAACACTCCTCCATTGTTGGTGGGATTGCAAGCTGGTACAAGCAAACTTGAAATCAGTCTGGCTGTTTCTCAGAAAACTGGACATAGCATTACCTGAGGATCCAGCTATACCACTCCTGGGCATATACCCAGAAGATGCTCCAACATATAGTAAGGACATATGCTCCACTAAGTTCATAGCAGCCTTATTTAAAATAGCCAGAAGCTGGAAAGAACCAAGATGTCTGTCGATAGAGGAATGGATACAAAAAATGTGGTACATCTACACAATGGAGTATTACTCAGCTATTAAAAATAATGAATTTGAGAAATTTTTAGGTAAATGGATGGATCTAGAAATTATCATCCTGAGTGAGTTAACCCAATCACAAAAGAACACACATGGTATTTATTCATTATTAAGGGGATGTAAGCCCAAAAGCTTGGAATAGTGAAGAGTCAACACTCAGACCACAAGAAGCTCATGAAGAAGGAAGACCAAGAGGGGATGCCTCAGTTCTACTTAGAATGAGTAACAAAAATACTCAACAGAGCAAATATGTAAACAAAACATGGGACAGAAACTGAAGGAGGGGCCATCAGGAGACCATTCCACCTGGGTATCCATCCTATGTACAGTCACCTAAGCTAGACACTGATGTGGATTGCTGGAAGTGCATGCTGTCAAGAACATGATGTAACTGTCTCCTTAGAGGTCTGCCAAAGACAAATACATTCAGAGGACGATGCTCACAGTTAACCACTGATATGATCAAGGGTTTCCCAATGCAGAACTTAGAGAGAAGACTGAAGAAGCAGAAAGGGTTTGTGACCACAGGAGGAGAGCAACAGTACCAAATAACGAGAGCCCCCCAGGGTCTAAACCACCAGCTTGGGAGCACATAGGGAGGGACCAATGACTCCAGCGATATATGTAGGGGAGGATGGCCTTGTTGGGCATAGGTGGGAGAGGAGTTTCTTGGTCCCATAAAAAATGAACACAGAGTGGGGGAGAATGTGAGAGTGGGGAGGGAGTAGTTGGGGGAGTAGGTGTGGGCACTGCTTCATAGAAGCATGAAGAGTGGGGATTGGATATGAGGTTTTTGGGTGGTGGGAGAAAGTGGCGTAAGCGGATAAAATCTGAAAGGTAACTATAATACCCAATTTTAAAAAAGAGATGAAAAAAAGTGAAAAAAAGGAGAAAAAAAGGGAAAGAAAAGAAAAAAGAAAAAATAGGATACTTAATAACACAAATGGAAGGATTTAGAAATTTAGGAGGCATTTTATGTTAATGGAAACAGCATCATAGAAACTGGAAAATCACACCCTCATAGAAGCACAAGGAGGGGGGATGGGATAAGACATTCCTGGGTGGTAGGGGTAATGGGATAAGGGGGTAAAATTTGAAATGTAAATATAACAACCAATTTTTAAAAAGGGGAAAGTAATAAAAGTTGTTAGAACCAACATCTTTAAAAAAATGTCAGCCCTCTAGGAAAAAAACATTTTTTTTCTTGATACTAAAACTTGTTCTGAGAATTGTATATTGCAGAATACACAGCCTTGGTGTATCTACTCATCAAGCATACTGAGAAGACCTGCCCAAACCTCCGATGTCCTGGAATTCCATCTGGATGCAGTGAAGACACAGCGTCAGAGGCTTATCAATTTATTCTTCCCCCCACCCTTCTTCTAATATCTCAATGCCCGTAATCAGCTTGAAGAAGTTAATGAAGAGTCAGCACCCCTATTCCCTGGGCTTGGGGACTAAGGTGGTTAATATTGGGCTGTCTTTCTAGGGTAAAGGAATAGTTTTGGTGGAACAGGGAGGATTAGCTAGGACTTATTGCATAGCCATAACCTATTGGTAGAAATCTGTATAATTAATATCAAGATGAAGTTATAATTTCTTAAATGGTACAAAATTTACTTTGATTTCAAATTTAAGGTTTTCATTGGTACAAGCTTCTTATTGATATAAAAGTGAGATGAATATTGATACTTTCATGGACACTGTGCCTGTATAACACATTTAGAAATACAAGGCTTAAAACCAGTCCTTCTTTAACTTTTTTAACTGATTTGGGATGGTTAGCCTATGAGTTAAGGGACTATAGCAAATTCATGGCTTTGAGTTTATTGTTAGGGTGTTTTCCATATTTTATTTAGAAATAGCTGAGAGGAGTTAACAGACAACAGTCCAGGTTACCTTACATGGATAGTTGGTTTTCAAAATGTCAGAAGTCCATAGAATTGACATTACAAATATTTCTATATTAATGTTCATTTTGATTAGAGACCTGTCTGCTCCTGACAGCTTCCTGTCTTAGATTCTAAGAAGAAATTGAGCATCCTTGGAGTTACTACAGTTGTGTGGTGACAGCCACTAGGTAAGAATTGCCTCTTTCCTTCTACAGACAAATTACTGTCCAGAAAAGGACACACTTGCAGAATAGTCGACTGATTATATCTGCCAATACAGAGTAATCAGCCCTTAATAATTCTGCATCACTAAGGTCTGTCAGATGATTCTGAGCCAGAAGGCTGAAGATTTGATGCTCCAACGTTCGGTAGTATAGGGGCTTTCCAGGTGTTCAGACGTCTCTATAAATTGGCTAAGTTTTAGAAGCTATGCTTAGTGCTTCCCATAATTTCAGTTAACTCAGTCATTCTGGATTTCTGACGGGGTTGAACACCTATAGTCTCATAGCCAATCCTGGCTATTTACTTTGAGAGAAAAGATCTGAGTGGATGGTTTTCAGCTGACATTCATTCTAAAGCCAAGAAAAAAGCCAGGTTCAAAACTAAGTGTTTTAGTTAGGAGAGATGACAGAGGTTCTGGTTAGTCAACAAAATGATGAACTGGGTATTAGGACTATCTTGTACCTCACTGGTACAAATAGGAATATTATGCTCTAATTGTATTTTGAGAAAAAAGTTTCATTTTAACAGGAAGGGTGATATTTAGGATGAGCTAAGGGGGAAGGAGCACCGAGAGGAAGAGATGGAGTAAGGAGAGGAGAAGATGAAGTCAAGCAGAAGCTAGGTGATAAGAGAGAGAAAGAGAGAGAAAGGGGGGACTTGGAGGCAGATGTTCACGTGTCTCCACCAGTCAAAGATAGTTTATATATCTAGGTTGGGTGTTGGGTTACATTTCTGATTGAGCACTACCAAACTTAACATTTAATAAAAAAAAAAAAAAAAACAGAAAAAAAGAAAAAAAAATTAATATGAATAATACATATAAAGGGTCTATTACTGTGACAAACACCTAGTACTAACTAATAATTTTATTAGCATGATTTTTATTACAACCATGATCACTGGAAGCTGCCTTTTACCCAGGTTTCTAGAACAACCAACCTTTTGTAACTTTATATGAAATTAATATTGTTTTCCTTCATGCAACTATATTTGCACATAATTTGTATGCCACTTCAATGCGGCATGTATAGTAATGAAATTGTGATAGTTGTTTCCCATATTTGCTCTCTTTCGGTCCTATGTGGTCATCATGATCTTTTCAACTGGGCAAAGCATGAGTCAGTTGTTCATGGCATTTTTCTGCCAGCTGTCAATAAATAAGTCTTGTTTTCCATGTGGTAAGCTTTGTTCCTCAATTCTGGGGGCTGGAGTGGTAAGGTCAGGATGCCCATATTGGTTAAGACTTGAGTAAAGAAATGAAGACCTTTAAAAAAAGAATTGAAAAAAGTATGATATTGATATAATTAATACATTTTCAATCTTGAAAAAGAGTGAATTCAAACACCCATCCATGGTTAACTGATTTTACGTAATAAGCATTATAGCTAGGAATGGAGAAGTTATGAACTATGTAATACATCCATCAGTCTCTCTTGGGTAACTAAAAAATGTTGCTGCTATTATAATTGTAGTAACAGTATTTCTCTAAAATGTTTATTTATATCTAGTAACATGAAATATGCATTTGTTAGTTTTTAACAAAATCTAATTTGTTTGATTTTATCAGTGAAGACCTGGGAGCCAGATGCTGGAGTGAAAGGCTGCTAGCTCAGAGAGGCAAAGAAAGCAGCCAGCTGATGTTCTCCCTCAGCTGATATCTCAGAAGGAATATCTCTCTCTCATGCCATCTCACAAAACTTCCTTCAAACTGAATAGTTCTTTCTTATACTTCCTGTGTGTCTCTCTATCCCTCCTCCTCCCTCCCTTTAACTCTCTATATTCTTTTTTCTTAATAATCCAGCTGTTCACTTCCTGTCAACTGGTTGCTTGTTCTGTCTCTTGACCTGTGGTTGACTTTACAATATGTAAGCAGAAACTTCTTGGATTAATGGTGTGTGCTAAGCCTGAGCCATTCCAGAACTCGAAACAGTTTTTTTTTTCCAGTAAATAACACAATCTCAAGGTACATAGTGCTATCAAATTACCTATAACATGCAAGCTTTTGTTTTTGTCCTGGATCAAGTAGAAAGTCTGTTTTCTTACCTTTTAAATGAAAATAGTACTAAAAGCAAGAATCACATGCTGCTGCTTCTAAAATTAAATGACTTAATGCAGCTACAGAATGCACAAAAAACAAACAAACACACCCACAAAATGCCTGGATCCTAGTGATCATTAAATAATTGGTAGGTATTTTTATTAGAATAAGTTACTTGTAATTAGAATAAGTTACTTGATACAGTTATGAGCCTAATAGCACCATTTCATATGTTGGGTAGAGACACAAAGCATACTTATAAAAGATTATCAAAATTCGTGTACATAAAATAAATGTGAGTATTTTAAAATTGTATATCCTTTTGAAAGAATTATTAACTTTAACAAGAAAATCCTTCTAAACTTTGACTAAATAGCAATTTGTTTTCTAAAGTCTTAAATTCAAAATAAATAACAAATATGGAATGCCCTTTGGATACTTATTATCTCTTCTCTAACATTTAGGAAGATTTGAATGTGTTAATTAAAATATATCTCCATTTTGGTTCTTGTAACTAAGCTATTCAGGATTAGTCTGTAATATTTACATAAATGAGATTGCGCCTCTCAATTTTACAAGCTACCAATTAATTAGTGCTAGAGGCAAGATTACTGCTCATGTTGCTCTGAGGAATTGAGAATTACTTATTCCTGTTTACGTAATCATATTTTGAAGAAAAGGTGATGTAGGCAAGATAGTGAGATATTAACTCTCAACTGTAACATGTGGAAGGCTCACGCATTTTATTAAACTTCTGAGATTTTATTAAACTGTATTTTCACTTAATACAAAATTAATAGATTTCTTGTATTATCCTGAATGTTATTGAAGATTTTAACTCATACAATTATACTCCTTCTCTAGATATGCCAATGTATGCATTTTCTTCTTTATGCTATCAACATGTGACAATCTTTTACTCATTATGTCCTCTTATTGTTGAGCATTATTTCTTGTTGCCATTTTAACACACACTTTTCATTCTTGGATTCCTTTCTTCTTAATACAATATTGTGATTTGTGACCCTATGTGTTAAAAGACAGATTCCTACCTGGATTTCTGACTCCCTACTACTTAAACTGCATTTTTTTTGTCCATTATAAAGAACATGTAACTAGTAAGTATCAAATAAAACCATGAAACACCTCTGTGACCAATCACTTATTCATTTGCTCATTTACTTAGTACAGTTTATTGATTGATTACTCTGCTGGGAACTTCCTATGCTTGAGGTAGGTGTCTGGGGAGACGTTAATGCCATTAGAATTCTCCCTCATAAGATTTTTTTCTAACTTGGTTGATATATACCTAGTTTATAACTTTAAGTATTAAAAATTGTTTGGAGTAAATATGCCTTGTAGAATATTTGTTTGGGATGGATTTGACCCTAGTGTTCTAGTGACAGCAACCACAAAAGGTAAAATAAAATAAATACATTAAAAATAAATTTTAAAAATTAAATAATATTGTTAGTCACCAAAGCTTGTCAGTAGAACATCACAGAAACTGGATATAAATTTTCAGAGAGCATTCAATTAAAATTTTCAGTTAAAATTGTTTATATAGATATCTTGGATTCTTAACATCATTACTCCTAAAAAAAAAAAACCCCTAAAATGTACATGAAATGAAAGCTTTCAAGACAGAATCTTTGTTATTACTTGGACTCCAATAAAGAACTGATACATTAAAACTGAAGTTATTCTTGCTAGAATGATAGTTTATAATTTATTCTGCTCTTACTATTATAGTAAGAGCAGAATAAATTATAAACTACCATTTCACATTTATGAGACATCTCTACCTTCATTATATCTTGATGCTGAATAGATTTAATATGCATATAATGGGAATACCCAAAACTCACAACACTGTGGTCCATTCTTGGTCCTAAAACTCTCATTTGCTAGGATGTGGCACATGGCTGAATTATTGTTCGTTAGTGCACTGCACCTCCATTAAACACTGTGTGTGCGTGTGTGTGTGTGTGTGTGTGTGTGTGTGTGTGTGTGTCTAGCTTAGGACATTTTTATGTTTCCAGATTACTTTTTAAAAAAATATTTGGTGTTAGTCATCCCTCTCCATATTACCTCCTGTAGCCTTCCCTACGATTTTCCTTCATAATGAAAGGGGAATTATGACACAGGAAGGCTCAAGTTGGGGAAATCAGATGAAATTAATTTCAGTTAATGTGATATTATTTGTTCTTAAGTTGTACAAGTTCTACCACATTTTAATACCCCACAGAAAATCATTCTTTGAGGTAGCATATATTGCATGCCCTCGCATAGCATTTTCATTAGCTTAAAACAAGCATCTATTCTGTCCTGTTTTTGGTTCATTCATGTGATTGCCTGCTGCTGGGATCTTTTGTGACCATCTCATTTCTCCTATCACAGATCACTCTGCCACCCAAAGAGACCCTATTTTCTCAGTAGATCTGATGACCAAAGTTGCTTGAGGTTTGGTGTTTGTTTGACTTGCTATCCGAAGATATTCACCCTCCCTCTTGTCAGTCTTTATACCTAAGTTTCACGTTGTTTAAAAACTCAGTCTAAACACAAACTGGTACATTTTATTCGTTCTTCCTAGTTATTCTTGTGTCTCATTCTCCACACTATTCCTATCTACCTTCTCTTCTGCTTCATATCAGAGTTTGTGCTCACATAAAATATTTGTTAAACTTTAGCTGTGAAATTGTAGCATAAATATCTAGATTAAAGATGAAACAGAAACAAGTTCCTAACCCTTTATTAAAACTTAAGATAGTTTACCTTTCTCTAGTTTCTATGCTATTACTCCTCTTCAACTGTATCTTCTAAAACACCTATAATTTATTTGTTATTCATACCATTACGTTTTCATCTACTCAACAATTTATTAGGCTAACCTATATCTTCTTCTTTCTTGACTGTTTAAAGAATTTTTATGAGAATTTTATTTTTGTTTGAAAAGGAGCCCACAGTTACCTTTAGATTTGAAAATGCATAGTATAATTAAGACCCCAAAACATAAACATTTTATTTATTGGATTTTTTTCTACAAGTTAAGCTTAAATTAAGAACAATAGTATTTAACCTTGGTAGGCTTCCATATGGTGAGCTAACTAACACTTTGCTCAGTCATAGGTGGGGCAGTCTCTACCAGAACTGTACAGACCAAGAATGAACAATATCTCTTCTTTTCTTATAGAGTATGATAAGTCTGTAATGTGGTTCTACTTTTTCCCTTGTTCATCCAAAGTGTCTCAGACCAGAGCACATCCCCTCCATCAATATTTCAACCATTTTTCTCTACAATCATCTTTTATGGCCAACGAACCTGAGAATCTAGAATTAATTAGTACTTAGAAAACTCAAGAAATGTTTTCTTGTCTCTTTAAGTATTTCATTAATTTCCTCCTCTGTTACACAAATATTTTCACTGTCCAAAATGTTCTTCTTAAGAGGATATCACTATAGAAGATTTGCTGCAAAACTCCCTTTTCTAAAAGTATAAGTTTAATTTTAAAAAAAAGACACCATGGAATTTTTTTCCAGTTAATTTGTGCCTGAATTGCTCAGTGCACAAGAAATATTTAGAACTGGAGAGCTATGGTCCACAATTATAAGTTCTGACAGAACTTGTACTTAAATTCAATAATAAGGGGATGATAAAATAATACTATAAAACTGTGCATATGAAAACAGAAGCATCAAATCCCTTCCACATGGATCTCCTCTATACGATTGTCTTCATGTAATGAAAGATTAATGTCAAAGTTAAATGAATATATCCAACCCAATAGTCTGAATTACTTGTTAAGGACAAACTTATAGTCTTGTAGAACAATCAATTCAAAAGAGATCATAAAATACCACAAGATGTGAATAAGTTCTGTCTTTGACGAGAGCTCTTGTCAGATGAAGACTCTCATATATCCTCTTAGACATGAGGTGTCATGACAGAGAAAGTAGACACACCTTGGTTGATGTCAAGGCAGAACAATAATCAACCTTGAGCTTTTGTTTAACTCATTCAGTGTTTTGCTACTATATAATTCTCCTCATCTACCCTGAACATACCTACATATTTTTATGAATATAAAAGGAAATTCAAAAGAAAGTCTGTTTGAATTCAGCTCATAATGTACTAAGCTTAAGATAAAAGCCATTACTCATATAGATTTAACTAATTTTATGTTAGTGCTTCTGTTCTGTAAATTCTTGGATGGTATCAAGTTTCTTATGCCATTCAAGATGTTCTAAAAGGCCAGCTTCTCAGTTTCCAGTTTCTTCCCATCAAGTGATATTCTTGTTAATATGAATCACTCTGCTTACTTTTCTCTCCACAGACCTTATGACTACATGATACTATAGAATGTAGATGATTATGACTACATTATTTATTTATATGATGTTAGTCTTTTCTTCAAAATAAACTATAGGAATATATGGGCTTTACTATGTTCATTGTAGAATTCCTAATACTTAGGAAAGTCTCAGGTACAAAATAGGCTTCCAGTAGGTTTACTCAAAGGAATGAAAAAAGAATACATTATAATTTTAGATATTTTAAAATATTTAATATATTTACTTAATATATATTTATATGTCTAATTTGTCCAGTGTAATAGGTATTAGATACATGATTTTTTTTATATTGCTTTTGGGAATGCTTCCCTGAGAAGCTATAGATAATATTTCCATGATGCTGAATTGAGAAATCCACAGAACCTGGCAAGAAAAGCAACTGGTCCCCTATTTTAAAAAGTTTTCTTATTTTATAATTTTACCACATTATAATCTCAATTTGAAGTCACTTCTTTATTGGTCAATATATTATCTTCAGACACTATGAGGAAAGTGAACCTCTAATAGTTTAAGGTTCAAGTCACACTAGAATATTGTATCTCACAAGAGGTATCTCCATGACTGGCCTGTTCACATATTACAGACAAAAGCCATCATCTATCATACCTAGCATCTATGTGCCATCTGCCCTCGATCAATCATCCTTCCTGTGTCACTTATCAATCTATCTTCCATCAATCATCTATTCTCCATCTTTTTTCTATCCATCTGTAAATAGGTACATAAATAGATAGATAGATAGATAGATAGATAGATAGATAGATAGATATTCTACATATCCATTTATCATCAACAATTTCAATGTTTTCAAGGTCACCAAAGCTGTTGGCACCAAAAGCAATTTGAAAAGTTTTCTGGCCAACTCTCTAAAACAAATAAAGGTTTTTACCAACTTAAAAAAATTATCATGTAAGGCACTATTTCAGAAAGGTTCAGATATTATTTTTACTGTAAGTTCATTCTCCAGATGAATCTACTTCATGATCATTTTGAATGACATCAAGCTTTCTACGTAAAAAAAAAAAGGTTTATAATTATTTTCTATAGAATTGGAAAAAGATCACATACTAATGTGTCTATATATACACATATGCGCCAATATCTTTTCAAAAGGACAAAGGGACCCAGAGAGGCTTCTTCCTACTGTGAAGGACAAAAACTCAAGATAGTGTATTCTGACATAAAGTGCATTGCTTTGCCAATCTCTGAAATGTCACTCTGTGGGCAGCCTGCTGCTCTCAGCTCAGAGCCATGGTGCCAAGACTGTTAATAAAAAAGAATAAAGGTTAATGAAGGCATTGGGTTATTTATTATCTTGAATAAAGTAGCTGAGGTCCTGTCTGGTAATTTGTTCAAGGCATAAGGTCTTGCTTATTTTGAAAATTGTTTCATTCTTTATGCAGATTCTTAATTTAAATAAAATAGTCTCCCCATATTTATTAGATATGCAGTTACATTAAAATGAGTGCAAATTTCTTAGAAGTAGAAATATGATGCCTGATATACATGAAAAATAAATCTTTCAGAAAACTCACTTTCATCAGCAGCTGAGTGAGTCATGCCCATTAAACATATCTACTCATAAGAACAATGGAAGAAAAACAAGTCCCAACAAAGTACATTGATAGAGACACATACTGGAAAACTGACCTTTATGAAGTAATATTTAATTTTAGATTTAGATTGGATTTAGAAAGTTTGGTTTCACTTTAAGAAAGCAAAGTGTAGAATAAATCAAGGAATCCTGTCAAATGACAAAGCATAAATGGCCCAAATTCAGGCATATCCCCAAGCCAGAGCCAGAATCTTATTTTTAAATGCTCATATTTATTGAGCTGCACAGTTCTGCAGTCATTGGTTAAGAACACAAGGGTAACCATACAGAATGTGCACAAAATGGGTCAGTTTTATACTCAAATTCAAGATGAGAATTATCTGAACTTGAAACATGTAATATTTGCAATGTTATCATTGCTATGGATGGTTATGCCAGATACCATAGCTTTATTCCCAAGTCAGTATTCATTTGTGGCCACCTTTCACTTGAAACCTGCCATCCCTGTAGTCCCCATCCTATGCTACTTTATTAAAAATTAAAATAAATCCAAAAAATATAAACCTGAACCTGAGTTCTATTTTTCTTACTTCATAGATTCATATTGTTATAGATCTTGGGTTTATAAGAGCCTAATTTCTGTGTTTGAAGTTCTTTTCTGGTTTTCTGTATAGTTGACAATATAATGTGAGTCAGAAGTACCATTACTTCTTCATATAATGTTGATAATAATTTTCTAAAAAAAATCAATCCTACTACTAGTGATGTTCAGACTACTCTTCACAAATATCATTAGGTATTAAATGTAAACCAGTAACTGTTCAATATTGAAAAAGGCTATAAAAAATCTTCCCAAATCTTTTATCATGTATTATACCAGAAAAAAAGGATTTCTCTAAAATTTTATATACAATTTACAGAAAATAGAGTATTTATACAAAAGGTGTATTGTTGTGATTAAATGTACTTTCTGGTTAAATAAAAATTACTAATAGAAAAACAAGATTAGTATTGCCCAAAGTGGTTCAATGTGTACAAAAGTTATGAGAAATGTTCATGTCTATTCTTGCTCTCCTGAGAGGTAGAGAGCTTTCCAACCTCCTGGAACTATCTGAGCAATGCATGTGGTTTATGCAAGTATAGTTCTCCTGAGCAGTGAGATGTTTGTTGGTGGTCTAGTAGTTAGGACTTAAAACTCTCTTTGTGACCTGTGAAATTCATAGGCAAAATATGTCTGTGTGTGTTTGTGTGTGTATGTGTGTAAATGTGTGTGTGTGTGTGTGTGTGTGAGTGTGTGTGTGTGTGTGTGTGTGTGTGTGTGTGTGTGTGTGTTATTTTCAGGAAACACTTCTAGAGAAGTAGTCTGATTTTTTTCTCTGAATATGTGAGGTTGTGGCTTCCCATTCAATCTTAGCGAAAATTATTTCATGGGATATATCTTCCAGCTGACCCATGGAGGGTCAGCACTGTTGAAAAACAACTGCTTTATTCCCCAAATGTCAGGCTGTTGACCTTTGTTAATATATAGTAGCATTCTCTTTTCTAGATGTTCATTTGGGTGGACTTTAACAAATGTAGTGAAAACTGAGACCAGAAAACATTCCTGTTTCTCCAACCAGCAAAGTAACAACAACAAAAATACCACAACAAATATACTTTTTATTCAACCTGGAGAATTTTCTCTTTTCTTCATTATTTTAGAAATTACTTTTCTCTTATATATCCTGACCTTAGTTCCCCCTCCCTCCTCTCTTATGAATCCTCCACTTACCTCCCATCTCCTTCAGATCCACACCTCTTTCCTTTCTGTTCAGAAAAGACCCGGTCTCCAAAGAATTATCAACCAAATGTGGCATACCAAGATGCAGTAAGAGTAGGCTCATCCCCTCATAGTAGAGTTTCACTAGGCAACCAAGTAGGACAAAAATAATGCTAAAAACAGGAAAAACAGTCACAGACATCCACACCCACACTTCTAGTAGTCTCACAATAGCACTGATATATATATATATATATATATATATATATATATATATGACCTAGATCAGATCCATAAGGCTCTCTGATTGTCGGTTCAGTCTCGTGAGCCCTTATGAACCTTGATTAGCTCATTCTGTCAGTTTTATGGTGTCCTTGATTCCTCTGGATCTGACAGTCCTTCCTCTCTCTCTTCTGCAGATGTCCACAGCTCTGTCTAATTTTTGGCTATGGATCTCTGTTCCCATCAGTTGCTAGATGAAGCCTTTCTGATGAAAATTATGCTAGGCTTCCACCTATGAATATAGAAGAATATTATTAGGAATTATTTATTGAGGTTTTTTCCTTCCTGTATAAAAACAATAAATGGGTACCTGAAAGTTTGGATGCCCTAGCGTTGAGGAATTCGAGATTAGGAAGGTGAGAATGGGTGGATGGGTGGGGCCACACCCTCATATAAGTAGGAGGAGGTAGGAGGGGTTAAGTGATCTTGGGGGGGCAATGGGAGAGGGGATAACATTGAAAGGTAAATAAATAAAATATCCAATAAAAAAACATAATGAAGCTGCCACTTGTAGTCGAGCAGTCGAGACTTTTTGTCAATAATTTATTAAGCGGATTCCATATAATCCTCAAGGACAAGGCATTGTGGAAGAGGCTATGGAACTTTAAAAAGATTGGTGAAACACACTGTTGCTGAGACAAAGAATGATGCTGACCTGTGAGCTTTCTGAGTGCCCTGACTATGATAACTGGGGAGCTGTATTCGACATATGTTCCTGACCCACCTTTGCTTGACTTTATCCCAGATAGGACAAGCTGCCTTGACTCAAGTTTTTAGACCTTGTGGGATAGTGAATCAAAAAGAGAAATTGTAATGTTTCTTGTATTTTTCTTAAAGGTGACCAGCTGTTAGGACTCAATCATGTACTGGTCTAGAAATCAATCTAATATTGGAAATAACAGTCTACATTAGGAAGCTTGGATCTGGACATTTTCAGAGACATATTCGGATGTTAGCTGTAGGTCACTATGATGTTATGATAGCAAGAGATAAAGTTGGGACAGGATCTGGATTTTAAACAAGGGTTAGTGCATGTTTTAAGGCTCTTTTAATTGCCAAGCTAAAATTGGTTTTGTCTCTTCTACAGTATTTATTGTAAGTTGCACTGACTGTATAATTTCCAGTTGTGTTAGTGATTGAAACCTTGTATGTCTGTTATAGGGGTCTATTAACCAGCTTTGTCTTACTGCCCTGAGTATTAGAAAACCTTGATTCTCTGAAAAAAGCTTGAAAGTTCTGGAAGAAGTGAGTTAAGCTTTAAGCAGAAGCAAGAGAAGCTTGATTATTGTTGGTATAACAACTTTAATTTCATTAATTGCTAACACCACTGCTTCTGCAATAGCATTGACACAAGGAGTTAAGACAACTATTTTTGTTAACCATCTAGCAAAAAAATGTTACTAATGTATTGAGTATACAAAAGGATTTATATAGGTATCTGGAACAAAGGATGATGCCAAATAATCTATTCAAATTATCTAAAGGAGATTCAGGGTTCAAGAATTAGGAGCCATCCCAAGTGTCATGACAAATATCATTGGAGTAGTGTTACTTCTAAAAGTTACAATGATTGTCATTATAATTAGAAAAGTTTAAAGACATCTGTAGGATATTTGGCATAATCCTAACATTTCTCTGGGTGTGTAAACTTTGCATAGTAAGATTATGAATTTAAAGAATGCTCTCTATTGAGCTTTAATGCTGCAGATAATGAAGATAAAATTATCCATGGCCTGAGGTATGTATTTCCATTTTGGTCAAACCTCAGGAATGACATATATAGCTTCATCATGCTAGCCCTTCTTGTCCTGCGAATACTTTTATTCCTGCCCATCATGTTAAAGCTTGTCTTTAACTACATCAACAGGCTGGCATCCAAAGTACATGACTTGAAACTGAAAATGGACATCCAGACAGAGTTATTAATTTAACAGGCTGGCAATCCAAGGAAGGGTAAGATTCTGTACAGAGCCTTACCAACTTAAGACAGAAGCACATTGTTTATGATTATGCATATTCCACAACAGGTAAGAAAGGCTTTCTTGTCAGAACAACCTAAAACAGGCTCAGTGTGGTTTGTGCAATAAAAAGAGGGTGATATGAACAGCTTTTGGGGCTGCCTAGCAGGAATCTGTCATTAGCCAAGGACAAGGAAATGGACTGCAGGCAGGAATATGACATTGGGCTGGAATAAAGAAGTAATTTCAGACAGAAATCTAAATCTTAGGATAGAACAAAGAAGTAGGCTTCAGGCATGAAAATGACTTTGGACTAGGAGAGAGAAGTTAGCTCAGATATTTTGATCTGATAAGCCCTTAGAAATAGTGATCACAGAAGTGATCACAGGACTCTGTTTATTGTCATGCATGTTCTTTGATTATCTGGGTTTATTGTTTTCTTTGTTCCTGGATCATTTGCTAGTTCCCCAACCTAGAACTGACCTTAATACTTTCATGTAATTTAAATAGTATAAAGGCAAAAAAGGAAGAGGAGAGATGGGATAGGGGATTAAGGGTGAAGGGAATGGGGAAGGAGGATGGCATCTTAAATGTAAATAAATAAAATATCAAATAAAAATGGCAAAAATTCAGAAAAACCACACCTTTTACAATAGCCACAATTATTATAAATATGAGACTGGAGTAAGTCTAATAAAACAAGTAAAAAACTGATTTTAGAATAGTGCCAAGTCTTTGAAGAAGATATCAGAAGATAGAAAGATCCCAGACACTCATGGATTAGTAGAATTAGTGGTAAAATTATCAATCTTTTCAAAAGCAATCTATAGATTCAATACAATCTTAATAAAAATTCCAACACAATTCTTTACAAACTTTGAAGAACAAGACTCAACTTCATTTGAAAAAAAAAACCAGGATAACTAAAATAATCCTGTACAATAAAAGAACTTCTGGAGGTATCACTATCCCTGACTTCAATCTGTACTACAGAGGTATAGTAATAAAAGCAACATCATATTGGCAAAAAAAAAAAAAAAAAAAAAAGACAAGTTTATTAGTAGAATGAAATCAAGAACTCATGATTCATAAGTTCACATACCTATGAAGACCTGATTTTTCATAAAGAAACAAGAAATATTCAATGGAAAAAGCAAGCACATTCAACAAATGGTGCTGATCTAACTGGATGTCTGCAGGAACAAGAATGCGAAAAGATCTATATCTATCACCCTACACAAAATTCAAGTTCATTTGGGTAAAACCCTTAACATAAAACCATAAACACTGAAGCTGATGGAAGAGGAAGTAAGAAATAGCCTTGAACTCACTGGAACAAATGACAAATTTTCAAATTGAACACCATTAGCACAGACACTAAGACCAGCAACCAATAAACCAGACCTCATAAAACTGAAAAGATTCTATAAGTCCAAGGACACTGTCAATAGGACAAAACAACCTCTTACATAATGAGAAAAGGTTTTTAACCAACTCCACAGCTGACAGAGGGCCAAATATATATATATATATATATATATATATATATATATATATATATATAAACATATATATCCAAAATATAAAAACTCAAGAAGCTATATATCAACAAACCAAGTAATCTTATTAAAAAGTGGGGTACAGTTCTAAATTAAGAATTCTCAACACAGGAATCTCAAATGGCCTAAAAACACTTAAAGAACCTTTCCAAATCGTTAGCCATCATAAAAATGCTAATAAAAATGATCTGGGTTACCATATTGCACCTGTCAAAATGGCTAAGAAAAAACCAAAACCAATAAAACAGCAACAAGAACAACAACAGAACATGTGATAGCTCATGCTGGTAAGGATTTGGAGCAATGGGAAAACTACTTTGTTGCTATGATGTTGTACAGACACTGTGAAAATCAATGTGATAATTTCTCAGACAATTGGGAATCAATCTACCTCAAGACTCAACTATACAACTCCTGAGCATATTCCCAAAGGATTTCTTTTCTACAACTAGAACACTTGTTCAACTATGTTTATAATAGCTTTATTTCTGACAGTCAAAAACTGGAAATGACCTAGATATCCTGTAACCAAATAATGGATAAAGAAAATATGATAAATTTCCACAATGGAGTATTACTCAGCTGTTAAAAATTATCATTATGAAAAATCATCCAAAGTGAGGTAACAAAGACTCACAAAGACAAACATGATATGTATTCACTTATAATGTGTTTTAGAGACAGACAGAGACACAGAGAGAGAGAGAGAGAGAGAGAGAGAGAGAGAGAGAGAGAGAGAGAGAGAGAGAGAATAAACCAGGATATGTTTGGTAAAGTCACACTATGGTGAGGTGGAAGAGGGTGACTCTGCAGACCCATGCTGAAACATCTCTTCCCCTGCGGGACCAGCCATAGACATATATAGTATGGAATTGAGTTTATTTAGAGCATGGAAAAGGGAGAGAGGTTGAAGGCGAGAATAGAAGAGGAAGAAGATGAAGAATCCAAAGAAGAGGAGAAGGAGGAAGGGTGAAGAAGGAGGAGGAAGAGGAGGAGATGAAGCTGGCTAGGAACCAGGAACTCATGAAGAGAGGGAGCAGAGGAATAGGAAGAGAAGAGAAAGAGAGTGTGAGAAGGTAAGAGAGTAAGAGCGTAAGACAGTTAGGAGGGGCAAACAGGCATTCTTGGCTTTTGCCAGGTAACTGGGGTGGAGTCTAGAAGCAATGCTAACATTAGCTGTTAAATAAAGGATAATCATGGTACAACCCAACGATGAGAGCCTAAATAACAAGGAACATTCAAAAGACCATGCATGAATCTCTCTAGGAAAGGGAAATAGAACATATTTCATGGGTGGACTAGAAACAGATTGAAAAGAAAACAGTAGGAATTGGGTAAGACTGGGAATGGAGAGTACTAGAAGAGACAACTGGAATTGGGGATCATTTCACAGGTGAGGTAGAAATCTAGTGCAATTGAAACTCCCAGATATGTCAGAGTGTGGCCTTGGCTAAGAATCCTAGTATTAGGAGATACAAAGCTTAAACAGGCATGCCCTATACCCAGGCTAGGCTTTCACTGGAGGGTCTGGGACTGGTGTCCAGCCACAAAAATGTTTGATCTTCAATTTGTCCTGCCTGCAAGATGTGCTGGATAACAATGATGTAGAACTTGTTGGAACTGCCAACCAATAATTGATCCAGTTTGAGACCCATGTCATGGGAAGGGCCCACCCCGGAAACTGCCTGGAGAGCCAGGAACTTAAGGCTAGCTAGAACAGAAACCTAGAATAGAAACAAATATGACTATCAAAAAAAGAATTTTATTTTTCAAATAATTACCGTCTACAAAAGTTAGAAGCAAACCTCTTCAGTGTCACTTGAAAATAGTCACATACTTTTTGAAGACTATTTTGTAACTCTACTTCAAAAACCACAAACATTTACAACTCCCATAAAGATTAAAAATTCAGTATTTTTACATGTGTAATCACATAGCACAGAACAAAATCACAAGCAGCTGTATAAATCAAATCACTTTCTTACATTATTAATAATACAGCTATGATCGTTACTAATACAATATAGTAATAGAAAAGTATTCTAGATCATTTTTATGTGTTGGGAAAAGTAAAATAAAAGTAGGTATAATTATGTCCAACTTAGTTATGGAAAAGGATACTGTATAGGATGTTATATTTCAAACTCTTGAAATGACAATTTGAAAAGATGAAGAACATGCTTTTACAGTGTGTGAAATGGCAATAGCTTTCACATATGTATGGACTCAGTGTGCTAGTGTTTGGAGAAAGAAGTCTAATCTTCAGTCCATTCAGATTTTTCTATGACTATACATGTAATCTTGGCTACATACATAATTCTTCACAGATTTAGCTGACTCTTTTGCAAAAGTACTATGTACATTACACTAATAAAAACTCAGTACTAATAATAGTAATCATAGTAGTAAAGGAAATATCCATCTCATAGAGTTACTATGATGATAAATTTTCAAAAGTTTTTGCACATTAAATTCTGGATGAAAATTATTTTCCAGGCTTTAAGGGTAGTTCTAAGCCCATGGTTACACATGCAACTCAGATTGAACCACATGGGTCCTAAAACAAAAATAAAAACAAAAAATAGGCATTAAAAATAGACAAATAGAAATGAAAGAGTCACAGGTGAAAAATAACTATAGGGAAGACAGGAGCTCAAAGGTGGAAAAGAAGAGTTTGCAGTAACCAAAATGCTCATTGTTTGTGTCTGAAATTGTTAAACATATTCAATAAAAGTTACAAAAATTAATTGCATCCACAAAGTGTAGGAAATTTAATTTGCATAAAATTGAATAATTTGGATTGAAATTTTTTTATTGACAGTCACCAAGAAAAGAGTATAAAATATTTTCTAGACAATGAATGTTCATTAGATGGCACAGAAATACAATGAACAGTATTCGAAGACCATATTATGCGAAACAACTTGGAAAACAGAAAAAAAAATGGGTCTCTGTAAAGATGGATCTTCAAAAAGAATCTGTTAAAAATTACCCTAGATTTAAATAACATGTTCAGCTTAAAGTTCAACTTAATTTTTTTTTCCCTTTGGTGGCTTTGGTAGGGTTTTTATTAATTAAATTTGTTCTTTAAAATTTTTATAATTGTATAAAATACATTTTAATTACTCTTACATCCCTCCTGTCTCAAGTATCCACAGTAATGGCATTCTGTTTTGTTCTGGGACCGTATGCTTTCTATAACTATGAGTTGTTTGAGATAATCTCATGTAGCCCAGGCTGACTTTTAACATGATAGAAAGCTGAGACTAACCTTGAACTCCCTGTCCATTTGGATCTGTCTCCAAAGTACTGGCATAACAGATCTGTTATTATTGTTAGTTTGGCTTTTTCTCTATTTAATTTTACCAAAAAATTCTAAGCAATTTGTAAAGAAAATTATCTCACATATTGGTTAATTTTTAAAAGACATAATCAAAGTGATGAATTGGGAGTATGTCATGAATTACAGAATATCTCCAGTTTCTTCTACTAGTATCTAACAATTTTGTACTCAAAGGAGCCTACTACAGTCATTAAGTTGGTTTCATTTTGACCACTTACATGACCAATCACTTATTTATTTCATAGTGATGGTCCAGGTCTATCAGCTTCTTAGTTATCATGTGGAAAAGCAAGACACATGCTGCACAATGAAATGAGTAAAATTCTGTTCATTTCTCCTTCAAAACGATTAAAATCGAAACCAGTAGAAATCTACTTGCCAGATAAGAATTAACCATCATAGATTTCATTTGAGGGAGAAAGCACATTGAGATAATAACATTTAGGTCACTTTCCTTCAAGAACTAATTATTAAGCACTCACTTACCAGACAAGATAAGTTTCGGGAATAATGTAAAATAGTTTTCAGGCTCTTTATACTTTTATTTTCAATAGTTTAATAATAGTTTAAACTATTTAGGGAATATAAAGACATAAGATTATCAAAATATTATGGGCATGAAAATGGTAATTAGCAGCAGGATAGAGTGTATCTCTGCATGCTAGCTGAGCACAAACTACAGCAGTCTATTTCAGAACTGTTTTTTATAAAGCTTTTGTACAGTGAGCAGCAATGAAAAACAGTGATAATGTCTTCCTCCACATGAAAAGAAGCCATATTCCCCAAGTATAAGAGTAGAAACATTCTTTCCAGAGCCAAAGCCAGGCTTTTTTTTCAATTCAGTGAAAATTAAATTAAATCAATATTGTATATCCCAATTACTTAATTAAGAAAATAAATGTTTTTATGTCAGGATTTGGATGGAATGTTAACATCCTTAGATACCAACATAGAAGGAAGATTCTCTGCTTGGACTAAGCACATCTTCTGTGACTGAGTCTAGACAAGACAATCCTGCCAGGGGAAAGGATCCAAAGGCAGGCAATAGAGTATAAGTCAGAGATAGCCCCCACTAACATTGTTTTAGGACCCACATGAAGACCAAGATTCATATCTGCTTCATATGTGTAGGGGACCTAGGTCCAGTATATACATGCTTTTTGGTTGGTGGTTCGGTCTCTATGAGCCCCGACAGGCACAGGTTAATTGGCTCTCTAAATCTTCTTGTTGTCTCCTTGACCCTGCTGTGTTGCTCAAGTCCATCCTCTACTCGGCCAAAAATCTTTTGGACTCCCTGAGCTCCACCTAAAGTTTGGCTGTGGGTCTCTGCATCTGTTTCCATCAGCTGCTGGATGAAGCCTCTCAGATAATGGCTTGCTATGTATTGCCTTTATTGTGTTTAGGTATGGTCCTTGTATCCCTGGTCTCTCTAAGACTTTTAACATGAAATGATCAAAGGCTTGTTCAGCTTCTAATGAGATTGTGTGTGTGTGTGTGTGTGTGTGTGTGTGTGTGTGTGTTTCAATCTGTTTGTATGATAATTGATGGACTTTCATACACTAAACCATCCCTGTATCCCTGAAATGAAGCCTACTTGATCCTGATAGATGATGTTTTTAATGGGGTCTTGGGTTCTGTTTGGAAGTATTTTATAGATCATTTTTTTTTAAATCAATGTTCATAAGAGAAATTGGTCTGAACCATTTTTGTGGTTTAGGTAGGTATCAGGGTGATTGTGATCATACAATGAGTTTGGCAATGTTTCTTCTCTTCCTATTTTGTGGACTAATTTGAGAAGTTTTTGTATTAGCTCTTCTTTAAAAGTCTGGTCGAATTCTGCACTAAAACACTCTGGCCTTGGGCTTTTTTCTGGTTGGAAGACTTTTTATGAGTACTTCTATTTTCTTAGACCTTCTAAGACTTTTTAAATACCTTTATATCATCTTGATTTGTCTTTGGTAAGTGAAATCTACAAAGAATATTCTCTATTTCATTTAGATTTTTCAATCTTATATAGTCTTTTGAAGTAAGACATACTGATTCTTTGGATCTTTTCAGTATTTGTTTTTCTTGTTGTCCTGCTAATTAAGGTCAAAGTCTACAATTGTGCTGAATAGTCTTCAGCACAAAATGATGGACTCCTTTTGTCAGGACAGGTTTTTCCTTCTCTAGGGAGCTTTCCACCCACACCTCTACCTCTGGAATGTCACCTATCCTTGGTTAAGATAACAGCTTTAGCTTCCTTTCTCCCAGTAAGAATCCTTTCATCTACTACTGAATTCCTGAAATGCCTGTCCATGCTAATGAGGAATCACAATATCTTAAGCTTTCAGCCAATAACCTTTGCCCATCCAGGATATTTCTACCCCAGTCCCCAAAACTATATAACCCTTGCATTACCCCAAATAAAATCTCCCTTCAGCTGGTCTCAGTGTCATCTCTACCATACATACACATTTCCTCTTATAAATCACAATTGCCTGATGATCCTGCAGGGAGGGAGGGTCACATTTATATCCCCCTTTTCATTTGTGATTTTATTAATTTCAGTATGATCTTTCTGTCTTTTAATTAGTTTTGCTAAGCATTTATCTATCTTATTGATTTTCTCAAAGAACTGAAGATCCCCAAACTTGGGAGACCCTTACTCAAGTCTCAGGAAATCATGGCCACCCAAAAATCGAAAGACATGTACCTGGATGCAATCAGCAGAGGTTTATTAGAGAGAGTTGGCCTGCCAAGGTCAATTTGTTCACTCACGCAGGAGCTGAATTGACAAAGCCAGTCAGTCTGAGAAGAGTTTTTAAAGGGGTAAACCACAAACCTGGAGAGTGAGGAGGGGGTGAAAGGTTGCTAAGGAAATATAACATAAAAATGGCAGAGAATTCCAGAGGAATGCAACCTAAGTGAATCAGGGTCATGTGGAAAACACTCTGTATACCCATTCCTCTCAAAAATGTGGTCTTGTTATGTCACTTGCTCAACTATTTCTCAGCTGTTGCCCTGTCACTTGCCCAGCTATTTCTCAGTCTCACCTAGATGACTTGCATTTTTCTTTGTGATCAGGAATGTGTCTTCCTGCTTTGGGCCTTCCACACCCACAAGTGAGTTCTCTTCTTCCCTGAGGCTTGAGGAATGTTAATCCAGCAAGTGTCCTCTGACTCAGGGATAATGTACTCCTCCCTCCGGGAATGTATCCTGGGGCAGTGAAGGCCTGAAATCTTACATTCAGTTCCACTTTCTGGAACTAGTGAACCTGCATTCTTTTGCTCAGGTCTAGGGGTAAAGAAAATGCCTGTATATATTTTATAAAATGATCTTTATAATTTTTCACTCTACAGAACTACCTCTTGGTTTTGTTGATTCTTTCTTTGTCTCTTTGTTTCTAATTGATTGATTTCAGCCCTGAGTTTGATAATTTCCTGCCATCTACTCCTCTTGGGTGTGTTTACTTCTGTTCATTTTAGGGCTTTTAGGTGTGCTTAATTTAAATTGCTATTATGAGATCTCTCCACTTTCTTTATAAAGGTACTTAGAGCTATGAATTTTCCTCTTAGTACTGCGTTCATTGTGTGCCATAAATTTTGGTATGTTGTGCCTTCAGTTTTTATTGGATTCTAGAAAGTTTCCCTTTTTTTCATTATTTCTTTTATGACCAAGTGGGAGGCAGAGCCATGGGCCTGACAATGTGTCTTATGGAACAGAGAACAACTCACTTCTACCTGTGTCCCAGGTGGACCCAGCAGGCAGGGAATTGAAGAATTGGCTTGGACTGGGCCTGGTCTGAATGTTGCTGGAACCTGATGAAGAGGAACTTTAGAATACTTGTCTTCTCCCTTCCCCATTGGAGAGGCTAATTAACATTCCTCAGTCTGAGAACCTAGATTATTATTTTTTTTTTTTTGCTCAGAGTAGGAAGGGAGAAGCTGATTAACATTCCTCAGATAGGGGAGTGAACCCATCTGCAGGTGGGGAAGGCCTAGAGCACCTACACACACTCCTTAGACATGTTCAGCAGGACTGACCATGCCTTGCCACCTACAAACAAGAGAGGTCCTTGCCACCTCATTCCCCAAAGTCCAATCAGCTTAAAAGTCACACTGTTCTGCCAATCATATTGTGCCTAGTCACTGTTTTTCTAATTTACACCTTAAACTGTATCAAAACTGACCAAATGGGCTACCCGGGGTCACAGCCTCTCCATGTGGTTCACTCAGGGGGTCTCCAGTAAACTAAGGCTCACAGGAGTCTTAAACTGGCAGTTCTCCTTGGGAGGGAAAACAATGGAGCTGAAGTGGTGGTAGTAGTAGGGACAGCACATAACTTGCTATCCGTGACCCAGGTGGATCCAGCTGGCGTGCCATAGGTGAGCTAAGATATTACTGGGCTCTGTAGGCCTAGATGTTCCTGAGACCCAGAGGACCGCCTAGAGAAAGAAGGTGATGGAGAATGTATCTCTCCTCTCTCAGTTGTACTTTCATCCAGATTTACTACTCATGCCCAAAAGAAACATTTGAAAATGCTTAAATCTTCTGGGGTCTTAAGTAATGATATAAGTATGAAAAAATAGTTGAAAAGAGCAAAATCAAAGATCAATACTCTAAATAAATGAAAGTTTTTTTAGGTATCAAAAACAGGGTTTATTGAGATACAATTTAGACTGGATAAACTGTATATTCTTGATTTGTGTACAAAAGGAAAATGACCTACAGATCAAAACAAAATATGCAGTTTCCCAATATGCAACCCCAATGTCAGATTTCTTTTGTGCCCTCAAATGTGCTGCAAATTCTGACTTTATCTGTCACTATAGAGAAGTTCGTGCCAACCTAAATCTTGTGTGAGTTAAGCTGCATGACATAGCAGGCTGTTTAGATTTGCTATTTAATATTTACATCTAAGATTTCATTTATGTATTTTTATTCATCAAAAGTTAATTCTTATTTATTTGCTAAGTAGTGTTTTATGATGTGGATCAGACACAATTTGTTCTCTCATTTACTTTTTAAGAAATTGGATTTGTCCACAGGTTTCAGGCAAAACAGACTTCTGTGAACTCTACCATATCCTTCCCATGTGTTCAGCTTCTCTCTAATGAATGTGTAGAAGTGGATCATACAGTTGAGTAGCAATACATGTAGCCTTTCCCTTTTCTTTCTTTTTCTATAAAAACAAATAAGAAAAACTCTGCCTAACTAGTTTCCAAAGCTGCTGTATCTTCTAGCAGCATATTAGAGTTCTGAATACACCATGTTATGGCTGCGTCCCAAATGTCCTATGAAGACCCATGTGTGGAAGGTTGAGATCCTCATTTGCATATTGAAAGGTGGTGGAAATTTAAGAGTTGGGGTAGAAAAGGAGATTTTCTGGCTATTTGAGAGGATTATGAGATCCATGCATTGAGTCTCTTTGGCACTCTGAGAAAGCCTGATCCACTTCAGTTTTTCACCCACGTGTGAAACAGCTGGCTGGAATTAGCCATGCTCATAGCTGTGCAGTTGCATTTCATTGTGCTTTTAATTTGCATCCTTACAAATACTTGCATTATGGCTGATTCAAATACCAACTTGCTGTAAATTAAAAGCCTCACCTAAAGAACTGTTCTGATTTCTTTTAATGATATTGAAGACACATTGATTCCTGGTGGCACCTTCTGCTGGTAGTCCAGCTAAAACAGATGTGGCAGAAGAAAGATGACCTTGACTTTTATTCACATGGCCTTGTTCCCTGGATGCTGAGATAATTTGCCCTGTTGTTGATGATGATTCTTTCACTGATATCACTAATATTCATCTGTGTGCTGCTTGGAACAGACCACATCAGACCAAACGGTTCCAAGTGGGGTTTATTCAGGAGATCGAGCCAAAGGGGGGTGGGTGAGAAGAGGAAGAAGATAGAGAGGTCAGGGAGTTTTGCCTATTTATATGGGCAGTGACATAGCCTCTCCCAGGTAAAAGTAGGAGGTAGCCAGGTGGAGTCTGAGAATATATTGAGGTCATTGTAGGGGTTGCCTAGATGTGATGTTTCTTGGTTTGGAGCCTGAGACCAACAATCACAACGTAATTTCCAATCTTTCATTGTGGACTGGCAACTAGATGTTGTCCAAGAAGCATTAAGAATTACACCAATAGTTTGGGACTACTGACACAGTCTTGTGGACTGAGTAACTAGTAGGTGTTAGTCTGTTCTAGTCTCCTGTGCACCAACTACCACCAGTGAGAGACAGCCACTGTGACATTAGTTTGAATACTAGGCATGCAACCTCAAGGAAAGTATAACCTTCAGGGTCTCAGCTCTCTGATGTGATTCTGGTTTTGGTATTATCTTAAAGCTAATTAAGCCATTAATATATATAATACATACACATACATATACATGATGGTAACATATGCATTACTATATACATGTATATATGTATATATATACATTACTATACATTAGCATATATTATTAATATATATATATATATATATATATATATATATATATATGGCAATGATTAACATCTTTCCTTGTACTTGCAGTAGTATTTTTGCTTTGGTAAAGAGCACATTCCAATATTTTGTCCAGTTTTACCATTACTTAATTGCTATTGAGACTTAAATAATCAGTATTTATTTTGACAAAGTTAAATGGGCTTCTATTTTCAGTAATAATTAAGACCAAGATATTATACACTGTTGGTGATTTTCTGAGTGTTAGCCTGTGAAAACAGTATGCACAGGATGTATTGACTAGAGTCACCTGTAGACAGCTAATACTACCACTAAAAGGTGGAGTTCTGTAAAATATATGAAATTCTATATTTCGCAAGGTGAAACATTTAAATTTTCTCAGCACTCAATTCATTCTAATGAAGTTAAGAGATAGGTAGGAATTTTTGGACATTGGTGAAATCAGATGTCAACTATGTAGAGAACTTGCTAGTATAGTTTAACAAAACACAGAAAGAAATATGAATTTGAGGGGAAAGATGTATTGTTAAAAATTATTTTATATATGTTATGGAGTATGGGAGATCACAAATTCAAATCTAGCCTTGGTTATATAGTGAGTTCCAGGCTACACTGAACTACATGGAAAGGAAAGAACAAAGGAAATAAAACATGAAAAAAAAATGAACTAATCAAGGAAACCTTAAAATATCTTTAAGGGTCATAGAACTCATTTTTCTGACTGTTCCTTATTATCATTTTGGTCAGGAAATATTGAACATATTAGAAAATACAATATGTAAAGTCAGAGTTTAGAAGAAACTGAAGAATGCTACTCAGCAGGAGTCTCTCTAGGGTTTTAGATTACAAATGTACTGGATGCACCTTTTTGTTATATTGTATTTAAAATAATCACCTTTATGCCTTCCAGATAGGATTCTTATATAAAGTTTTGGGGTGGGTAAGAGTATGACAACCAGTACCTCCTATTGGCTTGGTCTGAGGACTTGGGGATACCTAATCTACATGTGGGAAGGCCTGGGGCACTGCTCCTATGTGACTGATGGCCATGGACCTCTCTATGGGGGCTGTGGGGGCTGCAAGGTCTGTAGCTATGTGAAAGAAGCCAGGGGCCCAGGAACATGGCCAAACTTTTACTGTCCCTGAGGGTCTCTGGGATTTAAAGCCTGTGATTGTCCAGGTACCCAGCTGTCCCTCACAGTCCACTGCCCCACAAACCAGTAAATGCTAATTTAACAATTAAGAAAAAATTTAATATGACAAACCAAATACAAGTGACAACCCATAGATAAGAACCTCTATACATGCTAAGAAAGGCCAGATATGTTGAACAGAATCTTGAATTATTCAATGACTAAGAACTTTGTCCTCTGGACATAATTTTGTGCTCATAAGAACATTCATAATAGCTTTATTGAAATACATATGATATTGAGAAATATTTAATATGAGTGCTATTTGTGTACACAGCATGAAATACGTACAGCATATAGGATGCAGGCTGTGTTTTAGCTGTATTAATAGTTTTCTGTTCTGTAATTGATATTGTGAGTACATTAATATTAGAGTGGATGCATAGATGGCTCTGGGATTAAGGGCACTTTGTATGCAAGAATGAGGACTGCAATTTTGATCCCAGCACTCGTGTAAAAACTGAATGTTGTCCCACACATTTCTGTAACTTTAGCATGGAAAGAGTGAGACAGGAGGAAGAATGAGGCTGGCATACTGAAAAGCTAGACAAAAACTATGAGCACTAGGTTTATCCAGAAAACATGTCTAAAAGGAAGAATGTGGGAAGTGATAAAGAAGGGCATTAAGCACCTGCTTCTGACTTCTTCATGTACACAGAGGCATGTACACCACTCACATATGTTAATATGCACCACAAACATTTTACACACATGAGAAAATATATTTAACATACTGTTGCTGGAATTTCCAACCCCAATAAGCCCATATAAAAACACACAACACAGTTATTATACTTATAAGCTATATGCCTACATTGGTCAGAACTAACACTACAATAACTTATTCCCAAGCTATAAGACCCCTTGCTACTTGAAGTGGGCATGTGGGTCTGGTCCATTATGGCTTCCTCTTCCTTCTCTGTCCTCTCTTCTTTCACTCTTGTCCTCTTCTGCCTTTCTACCTGTCCTCACTCTTAAACTGCAGCCCCACCTTTCTCCTTCACTGCCCAATCACAGCCTCTTTCCTTTATTGATCAGTTAAATCAGGAGAAGGTTCACATGAGATCACCTGAGTATGTGATAAACTGCCCATTGAGGGTGTTAGTATTCTATCTAAACTCTACCTCCACAGTTACCTGGCAACAGCCAGGTATGCTCCTTCTCATAGTTACCTGGCAACCGCCAGGTAGGCCTGGTCCACTATAAAAGGGGCTGCTTGTTCCCTCCTCTCTCTCTTACCCTCTTAATCTCTTACTCTTACCCTCTTGCCTCTCTGTCCCCTCCCCCTTCACTTTCTCTCTCTCCACATGGTCATGGCCGGCCTCTACTTTTCTACTACTCTGCTTCTCTGTCTCTGTCTCTGTCTCTGTCTCTGTCTCTGTCTCTCTCTGTCTCTCTCTCTGCCTCTACTACCCTCCTGGATTCCCTCCCCATGCCCTCAATAAACTCTATTCTATACTATACTGGTGTGTGACTGGTCCCTCATGGGAAGAGATGCCTCTACATGGGCCTGCTGAGACATCCCCTTCCCCATACCTCTCCACACATCCACAGAACATACTCTCTTTATCTTTTTATCTTTTTATAAACACTACAGATAACAAACACAGTGGAGTAAACCAGATGCTGTGAGTCAAATGACTTGGCTAAACCAAGATAAGTCATTTCTCATGTCACATGTATCCATTCCACAGAGAAAAAGCCCTGTGTCTTCTGTGCTTCGAAGCCAAACTGACTTTGCCCAAGAGACTATGGAGACCATGGGAACTGTTGGCTAGTGGACTCTGTCATTTGTTAAAATAATATATAACTGTTGATTATTGTTTACTCTTTCAGACTTCTGACTACATTGGCAGCTAAGCTTTCACAGATGTAATCTGTTACCTCATTACCTAAACTCAGTTGCTATCAATTAAATGCTTCATATTTCCTCTTCTTGCTATGCCACTGTCCTAATATTATCTGAGTTCATATAAACTTGTCTAACTCTAATAAAACATTCCACTATACGATCCAGCAAAGTTTCATCTTAAAGACTGCTCATGTTATTAACTCATGCTGTTATCTCTTTTGTAAACTTATAAGCTACAGGAAACCCATTCAGATCTACCTCTCATGGACCAAATAGATGCCATTCAGATAAGTACATCTGCCTAAAATTCCCACTTACTACATATTCCAAAGGGTGGGATCTCTCTGTGTTTCAAATATACTTCTTAGAAAAGAATTTTCATTCCCCAAATGTACTTAATCTTATTCCCTACATCTTGTCAAGTCCAGGCACATCCAGAACAGCTCCAGAGAAGCAACCTCCAGATGGTCCATCTCCTGTCACACACACAGCTGCTTCTACTGGACCTGTTCCTTCTGACCTATCCTCAGATGGCTCCATAGACCCTGGATAGCAGGAAACAGCCAACTCTCCTAAGACCGGACAAACATCCCCCATACCCATTCTTCTAGATTTCCCTTAGAGACACATCACCCCCAATGCCAGCAGGAAGTAGCCAAATATCACCACGACCCTATTCCTGCTTCACCGTCACCTCATTCTAATTTTTCCTTTTTAATTAAATCAAAATAGGGGAATGTTAGTATTCTGTCTAAACTCCACCTCCACAGTTACCTCACAACAGCCAGGTGTGCTCCTCCCCACAGTTACCTGGCAATCTCCAGGTAGGCCTGGTCCACTATAAAAGGGGCTGCTTGCCCCCTTGTCTCTCTCTTAATCTTTTACCCTCTCTCTCTCTTATACTTACCGTCTTGCCTCTCTGTCCCCTCCCCCTTCCTCTCTCTCCACATGGTCATGGCCTGCCTCTAGTTCTCTTCTCTCTTATCCTTTCATCTTCTTCCCTCCACCTTTGCCCTATCTCCTGAATAAACCTTCCCTCCCTTGGAACCGTGTAGCCTAGAGTGGTCTGTTCACTGAAGTCAGACTTCTTATAACAACTAACAGAGGGGAAGGGGACAACCCCTCTTGAGGAAGCAGAATTAACATCAGAATACAAACAGCAGCAGGCCAACCCACATCATTTTCCCCTTTTTGTCCAATTTAAATACTCTTTTATAGTAACAAAAAATACATGGCAGGAAATATTTTGAAACAATTATGAAAATTATAATGTATGAATTACACTTATAACATGCAGTACATTATATTTGGCTATCAAGATAGAGTCTTTTATCACCTATCCTAACTAAAAGAGTTTACAATTCTGTACCTAAATCATGTTAACCAACTGAAGTTCAATTGTGAAACTATAACTAGTCTACACCTTCATCAGAAATTTGAGAAGAAATTAAATATTATCTGAATATGTAGAAAGTACAAAGAGAGAGCTTCTCAAACTTACACAATTTGCAGAGACAGCTGATTTCCTGGACAGTCTCCAACATTCCTTATAAAGTTGGGGCATCTGTCTTCTGCTTTCTAGCCTAGAACCAATTGGCAGGTCTTAAGTAAAGCAGGAATTATGAAGGACTAGCTTACCCTTGTTGTGGTAATTGTGTAGCTCTTCTTAAATATTGAAATGAATCATTTCATGAGGTGTTGTATCTCAATACAAGAAGCCAACACAAAATGTGGCCTAATTATCAAAAGCCCCAAAAGAAAACAGAAGTCATTCTTGATTCTAGCTGCCAATGGCTTGTCAAGTTATCAGTAATTCATGTTAGTAACCACAAAAATCTAGAGATTTTTTTAGGCACAATAAATTGCTATATTTGAAAGGAAGAAAATGTAAACAAAACTTTCCCAAATTCTTGTTTCTCATAGTAAAAAGAAATTATAGAAAATGTGAATTGAACTCTTGACTTCCCATCTTAGATAATGGTATCAAAGTAATAATTCCGTATTTTCTGAGACAATAAACATGGCAATGAAATTAATATACAAGAGGGCACCAAATGATTGTCCTCTGTCTTTTTCTAAAAGACATGAGCAGCACCAGTTTAAAAATCCTTCTAACTCTTCATTAAAAATAGATGAAATAATCATTCAGTGTAACAAAACAATATAGCACTAACCATTCTTCATAACTAAGTACATGTTCACCCCATATACACCAATTCTAGGTATATCGGGCTTAAGTACTTAAGTGCTATTTCAGCTGCTATTATATTTAAGCAAATTGAGGAAAGAGAACAGAGAGAAGTAGATTAGTTATTTTTCTTAGGGTGTGACAAACACCTAATTTAAAAAATATAAAGATGGAAAGATTTACTTTGGTCTACCGTTCAAGAGAACATTCCATAAGAGTGAGGAAGGCATGGTACAGGAACATGAGATAGCCATGGCCCCATCATCACCTATTAGCATGCTCTAAGTCCCTGAGGATTTCTTACTAGCTTCTATTAACTATTAACTACCAGCAGCTCCAAGCAGCACTATGGACCATGATTATGGCACTATGCCTTTAATATATTGATCTCTCAATTATATTTCACATCAAACTATAGGAACATACAAAGAGGTTAAAAATTAAAAGCCTAAGAAAATTTGCATACATAAAATAAAAGGTTCAGTATAAATAAATCTAGAGAATAAACTGAAAAATAAAAAACAGATATTCAATATATTGAAATATAATTCTTTGATAAATTAATAATAAAACATATATGTCAATTATTTTAAAAGAAAGGATAGGAATAACAGTATTCCCAGGGCAAAAAGGAATAGCATGATTAAGCTATGTATGCCCTACTTGAAGCTTGACCAAAATGGAAATACTGACCTCAAGCCATGAATAATTTTATCAGCAGAATCTACAGCTTCAAATCTCACAGGAGCAACATGCTTTAAATTCATAATCTTACTATGCAAAATTAAAACATCCAGACAGGTGTTATAATTATACCAAATACCCCTGCAAGTCTCTTTAAACTTTTTCTAATTATAATGACTATCATTTTAAATTTTAGAGGCGATGCTGCTCCAATGATTGGTATTTGGCATGACACTTGTGATGACTCCTTACTTTTAAACTCTGAACCTCCTTCCAATACTTTGAATAGGATAAAGAGCATCAATCCAATGTTCCAAATGCCTATCTAAATCCTCTTGTATACTCAACACATTAATAAATTTTTTGCTAAATGTTTAATAAAAGTGACTGTCATAACATCTTGTGTTAAAGAAATTTAAGAAGCAGTGGTGCTAGCAGTTAATGTAATTAAAGCTGATATACAAGCAAAAATCAAGCCCACTACCCGCTTGCTTCTGAATAAAGCCTAACTCACTTCTTCTAGTACTTGCAAACTTTTTTCAGAAAACCAAGGTTTTGTAATACTCAAGGCAATAAAACAAAAACTGGTTGATAGAGCCCCATAACATACATGCCAGGTTTCAACACACAAACACAATTAGAAAGTGTACATTTAATGCAACTTACAGTAAATAATGTAGAAGAAACAAAAGTAAATTTAACCTGACAATTAAAAGAACCTTAACAATGTTCTAACACCTATTTGACATCCAGACCCTGCCCCAGCTGTATCTCTTGCTAATATATGCTAACATCATAGAGAACTGCAGCTAACTTCCACATATGTCTCTGAAAATGTCCAGATCCAGTCTTTCAAATGAAGACTGTTATTCCCAATATTGGATTGATTTCTAGACCAGTACATGATTGAGTCTGAATAACTGGTTACATTTAAGAATAATACAAGAGTCCTTATAATTTCTCTTTTTGATTCTGTGTCCCGCAATGTCTAAAAACTTAAGGCAAGGCAGTTTTTCCCATCTGGGATATAGGAAAGCAATGGTGGGTCAGGAACATGTATCCAACACAGCTTCCCAGTCACCACTGTCAGGACATTCAGCAACCTCACATGTCAGCATTATTTTTTGTCCCAGAATCAACATGTCTCACCATCTCTCTGGCACCATGCTCCTTCAGGATCCTGCGAAAAAACCCTACAAAAATGCTGTCCATCATGTTAAAGCTTGTCATTAACAACATCAACATGTTGGCAGCCAAAATACATGACTTTAAACTGAAAATGTGCCTCCAGTCAGAGTTATTAATTTATAGCCTGGCAAGCCAAAGATGGGTAAGATTCTGCAAAGAGCTTTACCAACCTAAAACAGAAATGCATTGCTTTTGATGATGCATATTCCGTGATGGGTAAGGAAGGCATTCTTGTCAGACAGACCTAAGACAGGCTCAGTCTTGTATATAATAAAAAATGGGAAATGTGGAGAGCTTTTGAGGCTGCTTGGCAGGAATCTGACATTGGCCAAGGAAAAGGAAATAGGCTGCTTGGCGGGAATCTGACATTAGGCTAGAACAAAGAAGTAATTTCAGGCGGGAATCTAAATCTTAAGCTAGAAAAATGAAGTAGGCTTCAGGCTTGAAAATGACTTGGGATAAGATAGAGAAGTAGGCTCAGATATTTTGGTCATCCTGATAAGTCCTTAGAAACAGTGATCATGGGAATGATCAAAGGACTTTATTTATTTGCCTTGCTTGTTCTTTGACTATTTGAGTTTATTGTCTTGCTTGTTCCTTGACTATTTGCATCTATTGTATTGCTAGTTCCTCAACCTAGAACTTACCTTAATACTTACATGTAATTAAAATGGCATAAAATCAAAAAGGAGGAATGGGAATGAGAAAGGTTTTTTTGAGGGGGGATTGGTAAAGGATATGATATTTGAAATGTAAATAAATAAAATAACCAATAAAAAGAAAGAAAGAGAGAAAGAAAAAATGAATGAATGAAAGAGAGGAAGAAAGAAAGAAATGAAGAAGGAAAGAAAGAAAGAGAGAGAGAAGAAAAGAAAGAAAGGAAGGACAGTATGAAAGTATGAATAGCCTATAAAAGCAATGCAAATGTAAGTTTTTATTAAGAGCTGTGATCTACTCAAAGATAAATCTTGGTGCTGTATAGATGTTTTTTGCCACTATTTGCCACTTTTGCAAAGGACCCAGTTTCTACTCCCAGCTCTTCACACTTGGTCTTGGTCTGCCTTGTGGTCATAAGTTTTTGCACATGGTGTACAACTACTATGAGTTTATGCGACATGCCTTTCTGGCTCTGGTTTATCCCAAGGCACCTGACTCTGACATTGATTTTCTCTTTATTTCACCAAACTTTCTGAGCCTTGTAAATAAATCTATAGTATACATGTTTCATTTAGGACTAAACAATTTTAAAACTCATGGTTTCTGTAAATTAGCCAGTATGGTCTCTAAGTAGATCATCATGTACTTCAAATAGAACCTTCTCTGATGAAGGTTGAGAAATGTATTAATATACTGATATAATTAGAAGTCTTTAAGCATGTGTCTAATACTATTTCCATTTATCAGAGTAATGGTAGCAGTTTCTCCTCTCTAACCACAGGTTCTTTCCTTGATAATGGTGCCAAGTGTGAGCTTCTTCTTTTAGAATGGGTATGAATGTAAATGCAATAAGAAAATTATGGCCTTATGGTGCTTGCGCCAATTTTATATTGGTTGACATGTCTTTCAAGGACAGTCATTATTGTAATTCCCAGGGCCCACAGCTGGGTAAGAGTGGTGGTTCCTTACATTTCTAGTAGATTCCATACACCTTCTAGGACTTAGAAAGTTATGAAGTTTCTAGGTCAGTACCAACTTGATTTTTCCATGTGCTATTACTCATGTATCTTCAAACTCAATGTTCTGCCTTTAAGAATAAATTTTTATCCTCAAGTTCTAGAGAGTACCCTAAAGATTTGTCCAAGTTAACTTCCAGAACAGAACACCAATAACACAATCACTATTGATGCATATAATAGTGCAGATCAACAATTACTAAATCAAACTTGATGAAACTGAACTTCTGTGAGGCAAAGGGAACTATCAACAGGACAAAACATCAGCCCAGAGAATTTAAAAAGATTTTCACCAACTCCACATTAGATATAAGGCTAATCTCCAAAATATATAAAGAACAACAGCAACAAAAATCAGCAAGTAAATATGCTAATTAAATATGGGGTACATATATAAACAGATAATTATCAGCAGAAGAATCTTAAATAGCCTAGAAACACTTAAATGTTCAACATCTTCAGTCATCAGGGAAATGCAAATGAAAACTGCTTTCAGATTCTATTCCATAGCTTTCAAAATGGCTAAGATCAGAAGCACAAGTGACACTATTCTAGCAAGGATGTAGAGCAAGGGCAACATTCTTTCATTGCTGGTGAGAGTACAAACTCATACAACCAATTTGAAAATCAATATTTTGGATTCTCAGAAAATTGGAAATTGGTCAACCATAAGACCCAGCTCTACCACTCCTGCACAAATACCCAAAGGATGCTCTATCCTACTATAAGAACACTTGTGCAACTATGTTCATAGTAGTTTTATTTATAATAGCAAGAAACTGGAAACAACCTATATGTCCTTCAACTGAAGACTAGATTAAAACATTTTTTAAACATATGGTAAATTTATACAATAGAATATTACTCAACAGTTAACTGGCATCATGATATTTTCTTGCATATGGATGTAACTGGTGGGGGAATGGGATAGAAGGGTTTTAGGGAGGGAAAATGGGGAAAGGGGATGACATCTAAAATGTAAATAATTAAAATATCCAATAAAAATAAGAAATAAAATTTAAATGTAAAGAAAAAGAAAATAATCATCCTGAGTGACATAACCCAGACCAACAAAAACAAATATTAATATGTCCTCACTTATAAGTGGGTATTAGCTGATAGATAAAAGATAATCATGCTAAAATCCACAGACTTAGAGACAATAAATAACAAAAAAGTCTTCAGGGGAAGAGATGCAAGGATCTCCCTGAGAAAGAGAAATAAAAATTTTTAGGGGGTTTGGGGGTGAATAAGGATGGAAACAGGGGGATCAAGATGAGGAAGGTGAAAGAGAAGAATAGTAGATGAAACAACTGGAATTAGGGGTCATATTGAAGATTTGGTAGAAACCTAGTACAATGGAAAGGCCTTGGCAACTATGAGGGTAACACTAGCAAAGACTCCAAGTAATGGGGGACAAGGAGCCTGAATGATCCATCCTCTGTAACCAGGCAAGATCTCACTCAAGTAGAGGGATTGGGATACCAACCCAGCTACAAAACCTCTGATCCACAGTTTATCTTGCCTGCAAAAAGTCCTAGGACCAAAGCCTAGCATACTTGTCATCAGAATGACCAGAGAGACTTCATCCAGAAACTAATGGTAGCAGATATCATTATTCCAATAGGCAAATATTAGGTGGAGCTAGGGAGTCCTTCAGAGGATTGAGATGAAGGATTGATTGGAGGACTCAGAGGAGTCAATGACTCCACAAGAACATGACCCATGCAGTCAATTGCCTGAGACTAAACTGGATTCACAGAGATTAGGGAATATGTATGGGAATGTTGGGAGCCGACTTTTAGCAGAAAGCGGCTATCAGCTATGCAGCCATCTTGAGCCATGTACCCTGACAAGAGACTTGATTACAACAGCCTACAACAGCAGAGCACACTCTAATAACATCTTGTTTTAGATAAGCAGGATCTTCCCTTGGGTGTGTGAGACTTAAAGGTGTGATTTAGAGCCAAGACTTAAGGGCGTGACTTAAGGTGTGATTTAGAGATAAGACCTAAAGGCGTGACTTAAAGGTGTGACTTAGAGGCGTGGCTTAGAAGTGAGACATATAAAAGTTGAGAGGCAGACAGAAGAAATTATTAACTATTAGGTATTATGCACTTGGCACTTGGAGGAAGAACCAGGAACTAGGAATTAGACACTTGTACTTGGATGAGACTCGAGACTAGAACTTGGAACTGGGAAAGAGACTAGCAACTGGAACTAGGATTAGGTGCTAGGAACTAGGGACTTGGAGAGAAGAAGAGAGACTGAAGAATAAATGGGATTGAATCACACTTTGTCTGGTCTCCATTCTTGTCTGACCTCACTCTCTCTCTTGCTGAACACCTACTCACAAACCGGAGCAGCTTGGGGCAGTGTGGGCTCTAACAATTTAGCCCCCAAGGCTTTTGGCAGTGTGGGTTCCAACATTGACAGAACGGTCTGTGACATTTTGGCCCCCAAGCATGGGGTAGGTCGGGCCGCAACATGGGTATGAACTAAGTCTTCTGCATATGTGGTCTTTTTTGTGTGTGTAACTTGATGTTCTTGTGGGATTTCTAACACTGGTAGCAAAGATTGTCTTGGCTGCCTTTAGAACCTTGTTCCTTTTACTGGGTTGCTTTGTCCAGTCTTAATGTAAGTATATAGGCCAGATTTTACTGCAGCTTCTTAGGCCATATTTAGTTGGCGTCTCTGGGAAGCTTGCTCTTTTTTTGAGGGGATATGGGAGTTAGGTCTGTGGGAGAGAGAGGCAAAGGGAGAGACTGGGGAAGAAAACTGCAGTTTGGATGTAATATATGAGAGAAGAATTAAAAAGGTAAAAGTTGTTACAGCTTGAATGTTTGGTGATTTATGGGATCTTCTAGGGAACATCTCCAGAAGTAGCACCTTTTTTGGCACAGGGATTTTTATTTATTGACCTCTTGTGCCCTCTAGGAGCATT